>NC_081384.1:32061147-32361147 GCF_030684315.1 Stegostoma tigrinum | reverse complement strand
ATAAATCTGCATAATCTTCAATGGTCCTTTCCTACCATGTTCCAGCCTTCTGCTGTTCTTCCCCTGTTGTCTCATTCATACACTAAGTTTCCCATTAAATTCATGCATGACCTCTGCCATTGTGTGTGGCAGTGAGTTCCTCGTTTTTACCAAACTGTTCTAAAAGGTCAGTGCTGAAGGAGTGCTCCCACAGCAGGCAATCTTTGTTGTGGTTGTTCATGTTAGTGTTGGGACAATAAAAACAATTCCTTTACACTAGGCTCTTCAGGTGGATATGAAAGAAGATGTAGCATTAAATGAAGATACCAAAAGTTCTTCCTGTCTATGATTTCAATGCTCCCTTAGCTATCATCACTGAAAGCAGAGGGTCTGGCATTGCATTCATTTGCACTTCTTGCTATTTTGCCATCTGCAAGTTGACTGCTGGGTGTGGGCTCATTCTCTGTACAGGAAATCCGTCCTTGGGCGTAAGAAATGCAACGTTGAAATTTGTCGACAGCGTTTACAGCAATGTGGGAACTAGAGAAGACTTCAGGGACACAGGGGGAGATTAGTCATCTGCAGGTCCCAGATACAAATCAATGTGGAGAAGTGTAAGGTGGAGCTTTCTGTAAGAGACAAAATGTGAGAAATGCAAATGTACACCCAGTGGAAAAAGGTGAGAAGTTGTGGGTAATTGTGAGACCTAGGGATTAAGTGCACTATTTCTGAATGTGCAAGTGCAGAGATATAACTCTGTTCATTGAGGTCAGCAACATATTTCATATTCTATATACAGGAACATCAAGTCCAAACATGGGAAGTAGTAACAAATTTGTGCAAAGCTGTGGTTGGGGCTCAGTTATAGCAATGTGTCCAGTTTTAGAAGAAAGTGTAAAACAGAAAGTGCATGCAATCGTGATAAACTGGGATCACATTAAGGGTTGGAAACTATTGAACTCTGTGTGAGGAGATTGTTGAAATGCTGAGATGGAAAAAGTTCAGAAGAGCTTACAGTGAGGTTTCCAGGGTGGTACAAGCTTTTGTAGCCCATTTCCTTTGGTAGTCGAATCAGTGTGAGAGTTTGTCAATCTCAAATTGGCAGAAGGTTAATCAAGGGAGTGTTTGGGTTTGTCTTTCTGCAGGAGCTTATGGAACATGAAATACTTCTATCACAAGGAAGTGATAAGGCATGGAGCATTGCATCTTCCCAAGGAAAATTGGATACATTTCGAGAAGATATAAGGTTCTGAGGAAAGTGCAAGACAATTATTAAAAACCCAACTGGTTTGCTAATGTCCCCTTCTATAGTGGCTCTCTTGCTTTTATTAACTAGTCTGGCCTAGATGTGACTCCAAACTAACAACAATATGCTTGACTCTGAAATGTTCTGGCAAGTCCCTCTAAGGTCACCCAAACTTCACTGTGGGTATACCTACCCCAGGTGTACTGCAACAGTTGAGGAAGGTGGCTGACTACAACCTCTCAATACTGGATTATTCAGAGCCAACCACATGCCATCAACCAAGAAATAAAAACTTGGAATGGACTCTAGCTGACTTTCCCCATTCGACTGGCGAGTATTTTGTCGCATACCCAACAGATGGGTTGGGCAGTATGCCATTTCTCACAGATTGCCCAGCCTCCTCCTCTGGACTATAGTTTCTAAGTATCAGAATGCCACCACACCCTCTGGTTCACTCAACTACAGTGCCATTGTGGATGATAGGATACCCTCTTCAATGAGCCCAGTGACTGGATAAGACACAAAGAACTACACAGAAACCTGCAAACAGGAAGCAGTTGAGGCCAAAACATTGAATGTGTGCAAGAAGAAGATAGGGATAAAGGGATCAAAGTGTATGGGGCAGAAGTAGAAACAGGGTACATAAGAACATAAGAAATAGCAGCAGGAGTAGGCCATCTGCCCCTCAAACCTGCTCTTCCATTCAATCATGGCTGATTGTAGATTAGGGGCGACATGGTGGCTCAGTGGTTAGCACTGCAGCCTCACAGCGCCAGGGACCCGAGTTCAATTCCAGCCTTGGGTAACTGTCTGTGCAGAGTTTGCACATTCTCTCCGTGTCTGCGTGGGTTTCCTCTGGGTGCTCCGGTTTCCTCCCACAGTTCAAAGATGTGCAGGCTACGTGGATTGGCCATGCTAAAATTGCCCATAGTGTTCAGGGGTGTGTGGGTTACAGGGGGATGAGTCTGGGTGGGATGCTTCAAGGGGCATTGTGGACTTGTTGAGCCGAAGGGCCTGTTTCCACACTGTAGGGAATCTAATCTAATCAGCTCCACTTACCTGCCCACTCACCATAACCCTTAATTCCTTTACTGTTTAAAACCTACCTATTTTTGTCTTAAAAACATTCAATAAGTAAGCCTCAGCAGCTTCCCTGGGCAGGAATTCCACAGATTGACAACCGTTTGGGAGAGGAAGTTCCTCCCTGGCTCAGTCTTGAATCGGCTCTCCCTTATTTTGAGGCTATGCCCCCTCGTTTGAGTTTCGCTTGCCAGTGGAAACAACCTCTCTGCTTCTATCTTATCTATTCACTTCATCATTTTATATACTCCTATTTTCTGTGCTTCTGTAGAAAGTAAAGCCATGTAGTTCAATGAACATTTTAAATCAATGTTGCGTTTCAGAAATAGGTGAGCTACAAGGACAGAAAGGAAGGGTTTTTATATTGCTTGTGTTGTTTCTGGTAATTTGGGCCTGCCCAGTGCAGAATCTGCCCCTGGTACTTGGATCCTACTGGTGAGACTTCCTATATCTGGGAGAGGAATGAGGAAGCTGAATGCTTAATGACACAGTGTCAGGATTTGGCTGTATGACAAATGTGTTGAACAAGCCACATGTTTGCACTCTCCAGAGATATGTGATTAATGTAGCACAATACTAAAATATGAAAGCAAAGGAGAGTCCTTCTCATCTAGGATTCCAGGTACTTTTTGCTGTGTTAATGGTGTTAATACTGTTGAATTCAATCAAGTTTTACACATCAGTCAAGGTTATAAATATCTTGTTTATCATCCTTGGGAGGTTTACAGAGGTTTCCGGTTCTAAATGGATTATGTAGGCTCTGCATGGCTATATTGAAACTTGCAAAATGTTTGATTTATCCATTAATTCACCCACTTACCTGTTAATACAATCTTCGAACATAAGATCAAATGAATTAGGAGCAGAAGTAAGCCATTTGGTCCATCAAGCCCGTACCATCCTCTAATAAGATCACGGTGATCAGAATGCAGTCTCAACTGCATAATCTCACCTATTCCTGATAACCATTGACCTGCCTGTTAATCACAAATGTACCTCCCTTCACCGCAAGCACATTCAATGATCCAGCTGTGTCTGGGGAAATGTTCATACACCCATGGGTGTGCAGCAGGGTGAGTGGGTGAAGGGTTTAATGTTAGAAGTGAGGGAGTTAAGTATAGCTTGCAGACTGAAAAATCCTCCTATTCTGACACTATGTGCTGAATAAACAGCCTTGCTGATGACAAGAGCTTGAGAAAGTCTTCCTCCTGGCCTCCATAGCTACTTCTCCAAGGAGTCTGCCTGCCTGCATGATTATTTCTAGTCCCAGACTTATTTCTGTTCCAGCATTGACCACATCTCTCAGCGGTGCTAAGGGTCTGAAGAGCTGCCAGTCAGCCAGAGGTGGGAGGTGGCATCCTCATCCTGAAAGCACCAGGAATGTTGATGGTAGGTTGTCGAATGCCTGATTGGGCTTCCTACAAATAACCGCTGCCAGGTTATCGCTGCCTTTCTATCCAAATGTGGGGTCAGTGCTGGACACAGCCAAATGGGAGGGTCCACACCAAATGCTGAGAAACACCACTTGTCACATTCTGACAACCTGAGTATGTTCCTGTTATCCTTGTTCCGGCTCCTAACTCCCAATCAATTACCAAGCCCTCTGGAGTTACTCCTGACACTTATTTCCAAAGATGTTGTAGACTTACTCACCGAGCCGGGGGTATGGCTGCAGATGTTTTGTCACCCTGCTGGGTAACATTGTCAGTGCGCATCCGGCAAAGTGTTGGTGTTCTATCCCTTTTGTGATTTATGTGTCTCAGTTTGCTCGGGGGAGGCGGGTGTTGGCATCACTTCCAGCTCTGTCTGAAAAACAGATTGGTTTTTTAAAGCTGAAGAACATGAAATCTACAGGTCTCATTTTATGAAATGCCCACTTGGTGGAGAGACAGTAACGTTAGTGTCTTTCATTCATTGTATCTAGACTGCAGCAGAGGTGGACATTTACCATCCAGAGATTCTGCAAAGTGAATGTCCTTTCCTTGCTGTACCCAGCCTGCCTCACCTGATGTCATGCCCTTTGGCTAGTCTCCCAGCTTCAATTTATCCATAACTCTTTAACCTTCTCCTAATCATTTACTACCACACAGTAATCACTCCCATCCTTTACAAATTCCACCAGCTCTCTATACCCAAAATATTGATTTATAGAATAGTTTGGTCTTCTTTCCAATCTCTTCGTGAAGTTTTCCCTTGTTTCCTCCTACTTTAATGTTCTCACATGCACTCTTCACTGCTTTGATACTGAGGCATTTAAGAGAAATCTAAATAAGTGCATGAAGGAGAAAGGATAGTTGATTGAGTGATGCAAACTGGTGAAGGAGAAGCTCATAAGCACCCGGGTTGATCTGTTGTGTTGACTGGCCTGTTGCTATGGTGTGAAATCTCTGTAATTATATGTAATAACTCTCATCCTCAACTCCCACCCTTCGATCAGTAGCTATTGTCCATTCTGCTGCTGTCCCCTGAAATTCTCTGCTGAGCTGCCTCCACCTTCCTCACAAGAATCTACGCAAACCGTCTTCTTTGTGCTTCTCATTCATATAATAACCTGTGGGAACAAATCCCCTTTGCCTCAAATTGAGTGTCCACTGTATCCTCTGGAGGACCAGGAAGTGACCATTCACCCCATAAAACTGTTCCGACATTCCATCCATTGACCCACCGCAGTTCCCTGTATCATTTGTGCAAAAGCCTCAATTTTGAAATTTTCAAATGAACACCAAGTTCGACAGACTGTCCCAGGAAAAATGTTCTTGGACATTTCCTTGGACGAGAGAATTGAGTAATTTATATGTACATACTGTGGCTGCAGTGCTCAGGGTCTTTTTATATTGTCTGTTCCAAGTGTGACTGTGGTTGATGTTAACATAAATTAGATGTAATGAAAATTTGAGCTATCTTCTAAGACTCCGGTTGTGTTAATATTCAGTAAATTCATACCTTCGACTTGATTGGTGTTGCTGAAAAATAAAATTGATCAACCAACTTAATAATTGATTCCTGAGATAATGAACCAATTTAATTTTTGATTTGAAAGCTAGATTTTTTTGACTATTAATAATTTTTCAGACAATCTGCTGCAAAGCTTCTCACGATCAAAATTAGTATTGAGTGAATGGAACAACTAATGCGGTTCCTAACTGAGAGGATAGGTCATAGTGTTTGGCCTGCTTCTAACTGTAGCAGAAACGAAAGGAAACTCCCTGCTATGACTTTGTTATAGCCTTGCTCCTGAGAAAATAAAAACCTAAATTCAACTAAAATGATGTACGCGACTCACTATCCAACTGGAATTCTTGAGTGTGAAATGTACCGTAAATTAAATTAAGGTGAATATTCCTACTTGGTTCAATAATGATTAATCACTCCCGATCAACACTATCTGTATTCACTTAAAACAAATGAGAAAAGCTACCTGTTAACAATTGAGATTGTGCACCAGTCAGCCACCAAGATTTATTTCCAAAGTTGTCAAAAACCAGCAACTCTCCAAAAATGGACAAACAGAATTTCTCAAATAATTTATTCCTGGCTTGTTCAATGAACACATTAGTTCCTCATCTACTTGACAAGTTCTACATCTTTTATGGACAGATTTGTAAGAAGTGTATCCTAATATTAAAAAATTGGCCAAGATTCTTCAGCCTTATCCAATTTGATTGTTCTTCATGAATCCAAAATATCTTGCAATCTTTGAGAGAAAATTAATTGCTTTTATTAATAGAAGCATCAGCAATTTACTTTTTACAGAGAACACTGTATCCTCACAACTCACAAATATCATATCTTTCACACAACATTTTGTCCCCGGGAGTAAAAATTGGGTCAAAAAAAGTGTGGTGTAAACTTTCTAAAAATAGCGTAACCTGCTCATTGGGACCTCTTTACAGGTTGGCCCAAACATTGACAAAAGTATCAAATTTCAAAGGTGAGATCATAGTGTCTTCTGTTGACATCAAGGAAGCATTTGACTGAATGTAGCATCAAAGAGCCTGAGAAAAACTGGCAATGATCTTTGCATAGATTAAGGCATACCTGGTACCAAACATTTCCTGGCTAAAATGAGCTCTGAAGAAGAGTTACTGGATCTGAAATGTTAACTCTGCTCTCTCTACACAGATATTGCCAGATCTGCTGAGGTTTTCCAGCAATTTCTCTTCTTGCACTTGGGACCATCATTGACCAGGAAGTGAAGTGGACGAGCCATATAAATACTTGTCTATGAGAGTGGGCCAGAGGCTAGGAATCTGTGATGAGTAACTCACCGTCTGCCTCTCCAACACATGCCGACCATCAACAAGGCACAAAACAAGAGTGTGATGGAATTCTGTCCACTTAACTGATAGGTTCAGCTCTAACAACAATCAAGATGCTCAACACCTTCTAGGACAGAACAGCACGATCAACCATCACAATCTCTTCATTACCAGTGTGTACCATCTACAACATGCACAGCAGTAACTCACCACAACTCCTCAACAGCACCTTCCAACCCTGTGACATGCATCACTGAAAAATCAAGGGTAGCGGATGCATGGGAACACCACCATCCATCTGTTACCCTCCAAGTCACACATCATCCTGACTGGAACCATAAAATCCCTACAGTGTGGAAGTAGGCCATTCAGCCCATCAAGTCCGCACTGACCCTTAAGAACATCCCACACCGACCCACCTTCTCCTTGTATCCCATGGATAATTCACTTAGCCGACACATCCTTGGAAACTATGGGCAATTTAGCACAGCGAAACCACCTAACCTTTGGACTGTGGGAGGAAACTGAAGCATGCAGAGAAAACCCATGCAGACACATGAGAACTCCAGGCAGTTGCCCGAGGGTCGAATCAAACTGGGGCCCCTGGCGCGGTGAGGCAGCAGTGCTAACGATTGAGCCACATTGTGGCCCCCTAAAACTATATAGCTCTTCCTCCATGGTCAAGGGGCCTGAATCCTGTGCTGTGACTGTGGCTGCTCTCCAATGACTGGAGTATTTCAAGAAGGCAGCTTGTTACAACCTTCTCCAGAGCATTTTGGAATGGGCAATAAACATTGTCCCAGATAGTGATGGCCATGCCCTACATACAAATTCAATAAGAAATGTGGAGGAATTTTACCTAAAACACATTCAACCAACTCCCCTTGCTACAAAATAAAACTCTACCAGTGAAATAGAGCTTTTTCTACAACTCTATAGAGCAGTAGCTACAAACCTTCAGTGGGAGACAGGGCAGCATAGTGTGTCACTGGGTTAGTATTCCAGAATCCCAGGCAAATGCTCTCGAGGAGGTGGGTTCATATTTATTGCAAATGGCGAAAATTTTATTCACTTAAACCTGGAATAAACAGCATCCCTTATGGCAACCAAGTAACCGTTGCCAATTGTTGTAAAAACCCACCTAGTTCACTACTGCCCATCAGAGAACGAGATCTGCCATCATTACCCGGTCTGGCCTACATGTGACTCCAGAACCACAGCAATGTGGCTTTCTCTTAACTGCCCTATGGGTAATTAGGGATGGGCAATAACTGCTGGCCTAGCCATTGATGCCCACACCCTGTGAACAAATTTTTTAAGAGCGGCATGTTTTTAATTTCATGACAGTGATTCTGTATTGGTCCTGGAGGTGGTTTCCCTGCCACAGATAATGTTTGAGTACCTCATCTGTGCTGGGTTTGTGAACTCGGCCACATCAAGTTACCTGATTTCTGCTAGCACATGTTCAAGCTGGGGATCACTGAGGGGTGTGCTGATGAACAGGGTAAGCAGCATTGCTGTTATAAAACACCAAAGCTACACATTGACTTCCTTTGCATACCAAATCAGTAACTGGTCAGTTCTGCACATCCAGCTCCTGACTAATTGACTTTGCTTCAAGACTCTCAATGAAGCAAAATGAATATTTAATATTTCACTGCAAGGTGATATAGGCTGAAGGAGAAATGTGCTGCTCTGTCCTGTTTGGTGCCAGGCTGCATGCAGTCTGTCACAGTGTGATAACTGTTTACAGAAATATCCTGTTCATTGCTGAGCACAATCACTCATTGCAATAAATGACAAATTGAAGGTACCTGAAGTTAATTATCATTTAGCAGAAAGTGAAACATTCCAGAATATGTCAGAAGTGAACTTATAAGATATCGTATAATTGTCAGTTTCTAATCCTTCACTTGCGTGGGAAGCTTGGTTCACTTATTTCTTATGCACAATCTTTTCGACAGAACACATTTCATGAGGAGGCAGGAGTGAGGTTTATATCCAAACAGCAGATTGGCAAATGAGTTATATCAAGCTGCAGGAGTACAATATAAACAGTACCTGACATTTTGTCCACTTTTTTTTTGCAGCTTAATGTAAGAGAAGTTAGTATGTTCAAAGAAAAAGAAACTAGAATTCTTACCATTTTCCTTTGGCTCCCCTGAATGCATTGGCTTTCAACCATCTCCTCATACCTCAGCCAATGGAATTCTTCTTCTTGCCTAAGCCCAGATTGTCACTGCCAGTATCATTGAGAATCGAGGAAGGCTGGGGGGTTTAGGATGCTGCGTAGGCAGCTCTGATCTGGGGTGAATGGAGTTGACATATTATTTGCACCCAATTGACCACCTGTAATTGTCATCTAGTTATACCTGGAAGTTGATGGTCACTTGGTAAGTGATTGGTAAACATCACTCTTTTTTGATTCATTCACAGAATCAGGGTGCCTCTGGCTAGGCCAGAATTTATTGCTCATCCCTAATTGCCCAGAGGGCAGTTAAGAGTCACGCCACATTGCTGTGGGTCTGGAGTCACATTTAGGCCAGACCAGGTAAAGGTAGAAGATTTCCTTCCTGAAAGGACATTAGTGAACCAGATATGATTTTTCAACAATCGACAATGGATTCATGGTCATCCTTAGATTCTTAATTCCAGATTTATTGAATTCCTATTCCAGCATCTGCCATGGCAGCATTCAAACCCTCATCCCCAGTATACTCCCTGGGTCTCTGGAATAACAGTCTAGCAATAATACCGCTAGGCCATTACCTCTCCCTTATTGAATGCTGTTGTCTCCCTGGATACAGGATAAGACTTTACATGAGGCTTTGAGACAGATTCATCATCAGGTAGTTTCAGTGGTCAAGTCAACATACTTCACTGATGATGTAAGCTGACCTGTTTACATGTTAACATTAACCCTTTGCACCGCTGTTTACTGCAATGACTGATTGTATTCCTGACTTGTACCATCACCAGTTCCCACCCAACTTTGGTTATGTTTTCAGAGTTGTTATTAGATAGAGTAGATGGGACCTGAACCTCAGCCTCCTGTCTCGGAGGCAGGCACAATACCACTGCACCACAGAAGCCCTTAACAACATTTGTGGATTTCTTTTTCTTCAACCTAGGACATAGTCTTGGAACAGAAGCTACTATGTCTGCAGGCAGCAGGGGGATGTGAACCCCTCTTTTTGCAGAGAGTGGAACCTGAATATCCAGTCAATGGCAGGACCCTGAGGAGAATTGATACTCAGAGGGATCTTGGGGGCAGTCTATAGCTCCCCAAAAGTGTTTAGGGTGGTATAGAAGGCATTTGGAATGGTTGCCTTCGTCAGTCAGGACACTGAGAATGAAAGTTGGCAGGTTATGTTGCAGCTAAATGCAACCTTAGTTCAGCCACATTTGGAGTATTGTGTGCAGTCCTGGTCACCACACTACAGGAAGAATGTGATGGCTTTGGAGAAGGTGCAAAAGAGATCTCCCAGGACGTTGCACAGTTCAGAGTGTATTACCTCCAAGGAGAGGTAATGGGGGTTGGGGGGGAGGCGCAAAGGTGTGGGGGTGCCATGAAGCGGGTTTGTTATGAGGAGATGGAAAAATGGAAGTGCTTACTGTGAGAATTCCAGAAAGTGGAATCTAATTAATCATAGAAATGGAAAAAGGGAGGCCATTCAGCCCTTTGAACCTGCTCTGCCATTCATCATGGCTGATCACCCAACTCCGTCCCCCCTGCTTTCTCTCCATACTCTTTGATCCCTTGAGCCCTCGGAACTGGATACATAGATCCTTCTTTAAAGCATTCAGTATCAGTCCTAAGCAAGGGGATCACGTTTGTCCCTCTCCACCCACACAACAACGAATACCAGTCACTACTTTAACCGGGACCCTAACCCTCCCTCCAGAGTTGTGAGAGCATGGAATGCGTTGCCAGCAGCAGTTGTGGAAGCAAGGTCATTGGGGTCATTTAAGAGACTGCTGGACATGCATATGGTCACAGAAATTTGAGGGTGCATACATGAGGATCAATGGTCGGCACAACATTGTGGGCTGAAGGGCCTGTTCTGTGCTGTACTGTTCTATGTTCTATGTTCTATCTGGACTCCATTTTCTCCTCTTTGGTCCAGGAACTCCCTCCCTACACCCGTGACACCACCCACGCCCTCCACCTCCTCCAGAACTTCCAATTCCTTGGCTCCCAACACCTCATTTTCACCATGGACGTCCAGTTCCTATACACCTGTATTCCTCCTGCAGATGGCCTCAAGGCCCTCAGCTTCTTCCTGTCCCGCAGGCCCGGCCAATCCCCCTCCACCGGCACCCTCATCCGCCTAGCCGAACTCATCCTCATCCTCAACAACTTCTCTTTCAATTCCTCCCACTTCCTACAGACAAAGTGGGTGGCCACGGGTACCCGCATGGGCCCAAGCTATGCCTGCCTCTTTGTAGGTTACGTGGAACAGTCCCTCTTCCGCACCTACACAGGCCCCAAACCTCACCTCTTCCTCCGTTACATTCATGACTGTATTGGCGCCGCCTCTTGCTCCCCAGAGGAGCTCGAACAGTTCATCCACTTGACCAACACCTTCCACCCCAATCTCAAGTTTACCTGGGCCATCTCCAACACATCCCTCACCTTCCTGGACCTCTCAGTCTCCAGCTCAGGTAACCAGCTAGAAACTGATGTCCATTTCAAGCCCACTGACTCCCACAGCTACCTATAATACACGTCCTCCCACCCACCCTCCTGCAAAAATTCCATCCCCATTCCCAATTCCTCCACCTCTGCTGCACCTGCTCCCAGGATGAGGCATTCCACTCCCGCACATCCCAGATGTCCACATTCTTCAAGGACCGCAACCTTCCCCCCGTAGTGGTCGAGAACGCACTTGACCGCGTCTCCTGCATTTCCCGCAACACATCCCTCACACCCTGTCCCCACAACAACCGCCCAAAGAGGATCCCCCTCGTCCTCACATACCACCCCACCAACCTCCGGATACAATGCATTATCCTCCGACAGTTACGCCATCGACAATCATACACCACCACCAAAGACATTTTTCCATCCCCACCCTTGTCTCCCTTCCAGAGAGACCACTTTCTCCGTGATTCCCTTGTCTGCTCCACACTCCCCTCCAACCCTGGCCACTTCCCCTGCAACCGCAGGAAGTGCTACACTTGCCCCCACACCTCCTCCCTCACCCCCATCCCAGGCCTGAAGATGACCTTCCATATTAAGCAGATGTTCACCTGCACATCTGCCAATGTGGTGTACTATATCCATTGTACACGGTGTGGCTTCCTCTACATTGGGGAAATCAAGCGGAGGCTTGGGGACTGCTTTGCAGAACACCTCCGTTCGGTTCGCAATAAGCAACTGCACCTCCCAGTCGCGAACCATTTTAACTCCCCCTCCCATTCCTTAGACGACATGCTCATCATGGGCCTCCTGCAGAGCCACAATGATGCCACCCGAAGGGTGCAAGAACAGCAACTCATATTCCGCTTGGATGAACACAGCAGGCCAAGCAGCATCTCAGGAGCACAAAAGCTGACGTTTCGGGCCAATGGTATCAATGTGGACTTCACAAGCTTCAAAATCTCCCCTTCCCCCACTGCATCCTAAAAGCAGCCCAGTTCTTACCCTCCCCCCACTGCATTACAAAACCAGCCCAGCTCGTCCCCTCCCCCCACTGCATCCCAAAACCAGCCCAGCCTTTCTCCGCTTCCCTAACCTATTCTACCTCTCACCCATCCCTTCCTCCCACCTCAAGCCGCACCTCCATTTCCTACCTACTAACCTCATCCCACCTCCTTGACCGATCCGTCTTCCCTGGACTGACCTATCCCCTCCCTACCTCCCCACCTATACTCTCCTCTCCACCTATCTTCTTTTCTCTCCATCTTTGGTCCGCCTCCCCCTCTCTCCCTATTTATTCCAGAACCCTCACCCCATCCCCCTCTCTGATGATGGGTCTAGGCCCGAAACGTCAGCTTTTGTGCTCCTGAGATGCTGCTTGGCCTGCTGTGTTCATCCAGCTTCACACTTTGTTATCTTGGGTTTCACCACTTTCCGAGACAAAGAATGCCACAAGCTCGCCACTCTGGTTGAAGTCATTTTTTCTCAACTCGGTCCTAAATCGCACTCCCCAGATTTTCAGTCTATGACAGAAAGCCAAAAGAACTGTGGATGCTGGAAATCAGAAACAAAGACAGAAATTGCTGGAAAATCTCAGCAGGTCAGGCAGCATCTGTGAAGAGAAATCACAGTTAACATTTCAGTGACTATTCTTCAGAACTGATGGTAGGTTGGAAAATCTTGGTTTTTAATATCTTCTATCTTCTGCATTAAAACCAACATTTTTCTAGCTGCTCAGAGATAATGGGAACTACAGATGCTGGAGAATCCGAGATAACAGAGTGTGGAGCTGGATGAACACAGCAGGCCAAGCAGCATCTTAGGAGCTGCCTTCAGTTGTGAGGAAGGGTCGCTGGACCCGAAACATTATCTCTGATTTCTCTTCATAGATGCTGCCAGACCTGCAACTTTTGTTTTTGTTTCTTGGTCTGTGACCCCTGGCTCCTGATATATCTGCAAAAAACGGGACCACGTTTTGGGAGGAATGTAGCAGTATGAAAATCATAGATATGATATTGAGAGAGGGAGGAGTTGCTGAGGGTTCAAAGAGATTACTCTGAAAGGATCCCAGAATGCCAAGGAAGGATTCAGCCAAAAGGTTAAGAATATTAACTGTGGGAATTTGTGGCCTATGTTGATCTGTGAGGATTGGTGTGATGGATAAATGCATTGCGATAGGACCTGGGCAGTGACATTTTGAATGAGTTGAAGTTTACAGAGTGTGAAAGATGGAATTCCATTGTGGAGAGCATTAAAGTCATGACAGAGAATGAATAACCCTTGGAATGGAGCTCTAGATAGCCTGGTGGAGAAAAACAGCTGAAATAATGTCAGCAACAGTTGGTTACTGTGACCGGGGTGCAGGTCTTTCTGGATGGTTGGGTGAGATTGGATTGAATGATATCCTTCATCTGTGTCTATCTTGTAACCAAGTGAAAAGTGATCATCCAAAGGGTGTTGTCTGGAAAATGATGACTTGTGTTTGGTTGCAGGGGATTGTGTGGCTCTGTCCCTGAGCTGGAGAGATGCCTTACAGCTGTCACATGAATGAGTTATATTGCATGAGTGCACAAGCACAGTGCCAGCAGACCAAGGCAAGAGATTCCCATGTGAGTTCACAGTACCTGCAGGTAGATGATCTGATCTGGTAGAAGGCTTACCAGATTGGGATTCTATGAGCAAGTAATTCTAGATTCAGTAATTGCCATCTGTTTTGCAAAGGTTGTCTCACTGTAATAACCAAATGTGAACAATCGATGGGAGTTAATTAAGGCTAATTGACGTACCTGATCATTTTTCAACTTTTCAACCATTCATGGTTGACAAAGAAAGACTTGCAATTCTAAAACACCAACCATGACTCAGGTCATCTCAATGCACCTTACAACCACTTTTTAAAGAGTAATCGCTGCTATGATGTAGGAAAGCAGCAGGCCATTAGTGCACAGCTAGGCAACCATGAACATCAATACAATTGAGGCCAGGTAATGAAGATTCGTGTGGAGCCGTGGTAGTGCCTTTGCATCTGGGCCAGAAGGCCTGGGTTCAGGTCTTGCCTGCTCCAGAGGCGTGTCATAACGCATCTGAACAGATTGGTTAATAAATCTTAACAATTAGAAACTTTGTTACCCAGCAGACTATCATTTGTACAAGTTAAGTGATAAGATTCATGACTAGATAATGAGGGCTGTTTTAGGTATGATGGTAGCATCCCTGCCTGTGAGGGAGGAGGCCCAAATTCAAGTCCCACTTGCTTCAGAGGTGATAACATCCCTGAACAGATTGTTTAGTCAATAACTCGCGACCAACTAATCTGTGGTGCTGATTTAACCGATAAATAATTTCCAGGACAACATGAGTGATGTGTTTCAGGACCTTAAAGCAAATTTGTGACGATTAGATCATGGAGCTGTGCATCAATGGGCAAGAATACGGCCGTTTGGGTGATGTTAGAACACACTACACTGTAGTCATTGGCTGCACATCACTGGACTGTAACAAGTGAGACTGGAAGACTCACATAAGCACTTGGATATGTACAAACGTGTGGAAAATGGATTTGTCCTTATCTAATATAATCAGAGCTCGGTATATCTAGATTACCAAGTATAGCAGTACTTACTATTGATGTATAATAAATAATGTCACATTAAAGACTTATCTTGAAGACAGCCCATGACTTTGCCTTCTCGTTGACCAAATTCATAGTGTGACATCAAACCATACACTAAAAGAGCTGACTGCCTTCCTATTCATCAGAATAATGTGATGGATTTTTTTTTGTCTGCATATAAGACAATAATAATTTTCCTGAAAGATGGTTGCTCTGACTTCCTAACTACAGCATTGGATTTTCTTTTTATTATTTGATTTTTGTCTTAATTTTTTTGTCATTTATTTATTTATTTTTGCGTTCAAGGCCAGAAACAGGACTTGAACACACAACCGGTAACTGAGACTGAAGTGTCACTAACTGAGCCACAACTATAAGAGATAAGCAGTGTTGTGTACCCTGTTTCTGATAGCACTTTTATTAATGATAGCAGCAAATGTGGATTTATGTTTGTGGTTGAGAGAAAGCAAAAAATTTATGCTACAATTAGGGATATAGATGGGAGCTGTTGTCATGGTGAGAAAAACTCTCTGAGCTTGAAGATGCAGCTAAATTATTATTGTTGTTATCCCACTTCTCATCCTAACCCATCCACAACTTATGCCCTCCATGACAACTGAATTCCAGTATATGGCCCTAACTACCTTTACCTCCAAATAAAAATGGAAAGAACTGTGGATGCCGTACTTCAGGAACCAAAACAGAAGTTGCTGGAAAAGCTCAGCAGGTCTGGCAGTAGCTGTGAAGAGAAATCAGAGTTGCCTCCATCCCTGGTTCCGTGGTTCCTGAACGCAACTCACCCATACCCTGGGCAAACCTCAGAAGCCATGTGGAAATAAAAAAGAAGTAACAATGTAATATAGCTATCACTCCTACACACTTGACAGTAAACTCCAACACATGAAACCTATTCCATGCTTTTACGTTCCCTCCAGTAATTAATCACTTGTAAAACAAATTTGGTTTAGACTGCACATCAAAGCTAACCTTTAAACTGTCAGATTAAAATTTAAACTCAGAGTCCCCTTTGAGATAATTTAGTCTTTGAAACTCAGCCAGGCATTCATAATTACATAATAATTGTCCTTGTGGAAATATCTCACAGTGAGTTCAATTGAAATTGCACTAGCAGATGCTTTTCTTCCTAATCAGTGCCTTCAATCAATATAGTCCAGCAGATTTTTAAAATTTAGCTTTCACTGACAACTTTAGCCAATTATTTTTAATAATGTCTACTGTGTGTCTAACTGACAGTTTCCTGCTTTCCGTCTCCATCCTTTTATGGTTAGGGATACTGCATTTGCAGGTTTCCAATCCAACTAAGGACTTTCTCAGAATTGAGGAAAACTTTGGAAGAGGGGTGGAGTTAAAGAGGTCACATAGTCAATTAGGCCTTTACAGGTACAAACAAAAACAGAAATTGTTGGAAAAGCTAGCGGGTCTGACAGCATCTTTGGAGAGAAATTATAATTAGCATTTGATAGGAGATGTAGACTATTTTCTAAATGGGAAAAAGCTTCAGAAACCCGAAACGCAAAGGGACACTTGTGCTTCCCTTTGTTACCCTTCCTCTGACTCAGACAGATACTGCCAGACCTGGTGAGCTTTTGGAGCAATTCCTTCTTTTGTTTCTCATTCACAGCATCTGCAGTTAGTTTGACTTTTACTTCGACAAGTGATGGTTTCACAAATTTGGCCATCCACCTTCTTTTGGCTGTCAAGATTCTGAGCTCAAACTTCAGAATTTGAGTTTAGAGGGAGCATTGCGCTGCAAGAGGGCTTTATTTTGGATGCAAGATTTTAAGTATATATAATTTATAGAAGAGTCAGGAACTTTTCCAGTTATCAAAACCAAAGTTCACACCAAAACCTTACAGAAACTAATTAACTAGTCATTGATCTCATTAGCTTGAGGGATATTACGTAGTAACTAGTTGATACATTTGCTTGCATAACAATATATCTGAAAATCAAACAGCTATGATACATGCTGAGGACATGAAAGATACTGCATGTAAACACAGGTCTTTTTGCTCAAAAATAAAAACAACTGCGGATATTGGAAATCTGAAATAAAAACATAAAGCACTGACACTCAGCAAACAGCATTTGTAAAGAGAGACAGAAAAGAAACAATAATGTTTCAGCCCAGGAAGAAACAGGGTTATCACTAATGGAGCGTCATCAACCTGATAAATTAACGCTTATTTCTCAGCAAAGGTGTTCCTGGGTCAATTGAGTGTTTTATTGCTTGGTTCTGTTATCGTTGCTTTCTCTTTCATTCTCAAAATTCCATTGGAGCATTCTTGCCATGCATTTACTTTTCATGTTAAGTAACGGTTTAGTCGACTGAGTTTTATAGGTGCAGTCAAGATTTTGTGGGGGACTGTCATCAATTGTTTGCAGGCAGAGATCTCTATTGAGTGCAAGATAGCAGTTACAACTGTGAGAAATTCATTCAGTGTATTGCTGCTTCATATTAAAGGGCTAGTTGGTATGCAGACAACCACTTCAAATCGGATGGACCACTTCTGCCTCAAAGACTGATTCACAAGTGCTAATTCATCCAGCTGTTGGAAATATTTAATACTGGCTACTGAGCTGTGAAGCAGACCTGGTGCTAATTGTCTGGAGGCTGCTGACTAGGAAGGGAACATCATCAGCCTTTCTGCTATAAATCTCATCATGGGAAGGCGCCAGGCTATATTCTTGCCTTTGAATCCAACTTTGAAGAACGGTTATATTAAGTTACAGTATTCCTTTGTTTCTGTTCAAAGTTTGAGACAGGGATATGGTTTGTCCGTAATTAGTCTTTGAGTGAATCCTTGTTTTACAAGAGCGACAACAAGGTGAAGCTAGGGGAGATCTTGTCATCGTCAGTGGTCCCACACAGATTTTGCTAAATTATGGTAAGGATCAATGACCTGGTGAAAATTCCTTGTTATCTTTACTGCGATGTGGTGTTTGCTCCTTCTTCATATAGTGTAGCTTTGAACAACAACTTCAATTTATATAGCACTTTTAAAATGTTATAGGAAGGATATTATCAAGCTAAAGAGGATTCAGAAAAGATTTATCAGGATGTTTCCTCGGATGGAAGGTTTGAGTTCAAGAAATCCAAGAAATGTTGGATAGCCTGGGAGTTTTTTTCACTGGAGCGTAGGAGGTTGAGAGGTGACATTAGAGGTTTATAAAAGCATGAGAGTTATTGGTAGGGTTAATGGTGGGTGTCTTTCCCCTACAATGGGGGATTTCAAGATCGGGGGCATATTTTTAAGGTGAGAAACTTATAAAAAAACACGATGAAACAAATTTTTTACACAGAGGATGGCTTACGTGTAGAATGAACTTCTTGAGGAAGTGGCGGTTGGGGGCGCAGTTAATACATTTAAAAGGCGTTTATATCAGTACATGAATAGAAAAGGTTTGGAGGGATATAGGCCAAGAGCAGGCAAGATGGACTAGTTTAGTTTGTGATTATGTTCAGCATCAACTGGTTGGACAGAAGGGTCTATTTCCCTGCTGTAAGACTCTGTGACTTTATAACATCCCAAATATAACTGGTTAACAAAGTGTGGAGCTGGATGAACACAGCAGGCCAAGCAGCATCTTAGAAGCAGGAAAGCTGACATTTCGGGCCTAGACCCTTTTCTGATGAAGGGCCTAGGCCTGAAACGTCGGCTTTCCTGCTCCTCTGATGCTGCTTGGCCTGCTGTGTTCATCCAGCTCTACACCTTGTCATCTCGGATTCTCCAGCATATGCAGTTCCTATTATCTCAAATATAACTGGTTGTTCAGTTAACTGGGGAAATTTTAAGACAGGTAACCAAAAACTTAATGAAAGGTAAGTTTTAAGAAGTATAATAAAGGAGAGAGGCAGAAAGCTTTCGGAAGAGACTACCACAGCTGAAGATCTAGCTAGCTAAAGGCGTGACTGCCAGTGGTGGAACCCACTGCCTCATTGTCAGGATATTTGTAAGAGGCATGTTCATAATATGGTCACTGTATCATGGCACATGAGCTGCAAATATAAAGGTCTCAGAAATTGTGTTAATCTGAGTCATTGAAGCATGATATATTGTTGTAACTATGCTACTGCTTGTAACCATATTGCTTAATGTGTGCCAGTGACTATAATATTTGTACGAGCAGTGAATTGTAACTACGTCTGCTGGATCTTACCATACCACATTACCCACATCCTAGTTATTTATGTTGTGGAGATGCTGCCATTGGATTGGGGTGGGCAAGGTCAATAATTACAGGACACCAGGTTATAATGCAACAGATTTATTTGAAATTGCAAGCTTTCGGAGCTCAACTCCTTCCTCGCTGGGTATGAGAGAGGGTATAAAATAGATTTAGGAAGTAGACTACTGACTAAAATGCAAAATCCAGATTCATTTCAAGTCATTGAACTGAAATAGTTAAAAGTTTTATCAATGTATACAAGAGGTGACATCTCTGATCAAACAATGCATTTTAGATGTAAAGTCTTGCTTAGAATCTGTCTGTGTTTTAAACTGGGGTCAGATTTTATTTTTTTCGCGAAAAACAGAATGTATCTGCAATTACACAAACATCTTGGGAGACATAATTTTGTGTGTGTGTGTGTGTGTGTGTGTGTGTGTGTGTGTGTGTGTGTGTGTGTGTGTGTGTGTGTGTGTGTGTGTGTGTGTGCGCGTGCGCGTGCATGCTTGAGAGAGTGTGAGCATGAAAGTGTGTGTGAGAGATTTTGCGTGTATGTGTGAGTGTGTGTGTATGAGAGAGATGGTGTGTATAAGTATGCGTGTGTGCGTGCGCGCAGGCGTGTGTGTGTGTGTGTGTGTGTGTGTGTGTGTGTGTGTGTGTGTGTGTGTGTGTGTGTGTGTGTGCGTTTGTGTGTGTGAGAGAATATAGTATGGTGGAGTTATGATGGACACCTGAAGATGCTGAAGGATGCCCTCATAAAAGCAGGGTATGATGCTCAAATCATTGATTGCTAATTCTGTCATGCCACGGCAAAAAAATGTAATGATCTCCTCAGAAGACCGACTCAAGATATGACCGATATGGTATGCTTCATCGTGCAGGACTTCCTGAAAGCAGAGAAACTACGTCACGTTGTTTGCAGCCTTCAGAAAACTATCGACAATGATGAGTACCTCACCACAAACTCCCCCACACCTCTGCTTCTCACCTTCAAGCTATCGCCAAACCTTAAACACACCATAGTTCGCGGCAAACTACCTAGCCTTCAGGGCAACATCAACCACATCACCACACAATCCTGCCATAGCAACCTCTGCAAGACATGTTAGATCATCAACGTGGATCACACGTGGGAACATCATCCACCACATACGTGGCACATACCCATGTGACTCGGCCAGTGTTGCCTATCTCATATGCTACAGGAAAGGATGCCCCAAGGTGTGGTATATTGGCGAGATCATGTGGACATGATGACAACAGATGAATGGACAGTGAGCAACAATCACCTGCCAGGGGTATTCCCTGCCAGTGGGGGAGTGCCTCAGGAGTCAAGGACATTCAGCTTCCGATCTTAGGGTAAACATCCTCCAAGGTGGACTTCGAGATACACAACAATGCAAAATTACCAATCAGATGCTGATAGACAAGTTCCAAACCCATGAGGATGGCCTCAGTCATGATCTTGGGTTCATGCCGCATCACAGGTCCCCCCACCACACTACACACACACACACACACACACACACACACACACACACACACACACACACACACACACACACACACACACACACACACGCGCACTTTGGGGCGGAACGGTGGTTCAATGGTTAGCACTGCAGCCTCACAGCACCAGGGACCCTGGTTTGATTCCAGCCTCGGGCGACTGTGTAGAGTTTGTACATTCTCCCCGTGTCTGTGTGGGTTTTCTCCAGGTGCTCCGGTTTCCTCCCACAGTCCAAAGATGTGCAGGCTATGTGGATTGGCCATGCTAAATTTCCTGTAGTGTCCGGGGGTGTGTGGGTTATAGGTAGATGGGTGTGGGTGAGATGCTTCAAGGGGCGTGTGGACTTGTTGGGCTGAAGATCCTGTTTCCACACTGTAGAGAATCTAATCACTCTCTCTCACACACGCACGCATTAATTATTTCACCCAACATGCTTGTGTGGTTGGAGATTCACTTTGCTTTTCTTGAAACAAATTGAAATCTGACCCCAGTTTAAAACACGGACAGATTCTAAGCAAGGCCTTACTCCTAAAATGCATTGTCTGATCTGAGATGTCACCTCTTGTATACATTGATAAAATGTTTAATTATCTTGGCACAATGACTTGAAAGGGAGCTGGAGTTTGCATTTTAATCAGTATTCTCCTTCCTAACTGATTAAAGATTCAGCAAGAGGTGGCCAGTTTTGGGGTTGTTACCTTTCTGCTTATAAATTCTGTGTCTTGTACCCTCTCTCGTACGCTATGCTGAAAGAGCTGAACTTCGAAAGCTTGCATTTTCAAATAAACCTGTTGGACTATCACCTGGTGTCATGTGATTTTTGACATTATTTGTATTGTGAGTAATAATATAAACATTGCCACATCAAGTAAAGATAGCTTACTGGAGGCAAAGTAAACATCAGAGCTATTAAGATCAGCTATGCACAAGTGACTAAAGTGTAGAGATTTACAAATACTATAGGCCTGGCAGAGGTTACGGATAGAGGAAGGGAAGGAACAATATGTAGGTGTCTTGAAACAAGAGTGAAAATTGTGTGAAATAACACAGTAGAGAGCTGTATGAACACAGCAGGCCAAGCAGCATCAGAGGAGCAGGAGAGCTGACATTTCGGGTCGAGACCCTTCTTCAGAAATGAGGGAGGGGAAGGAGATTTTGAAATAAATAGGGAGAGAGGAGGAGACGGATAGAAGATGGATGAAGGAGAAGATACGTGGAGAGGAAATAGACAGGTCAAAGAGGTGGGGTTGGAGCCAGTGAAGGTGAATGCAGGTGGGGTGTTAGGGAGGGGATAGATCGGTCTAGGGAAGACGGACAGGTCAAGGAGGTGGGGTGAGGTTGGTGGGTAGGAGATGGGGGTGGGGCTTGAGATGGGAGGAATGGTTAGGGAGGCAGGGACTAGCTAGGCTGGTTTTGGGATGCAGTTGGGGAAGGGGAGATTTTGAAGCTGGTGAAATCCACATTGATACCATTGGGGCTGCAGGGTTCCCAAGCGAAATATGAGTTGCTGTGCCTGCAACCTTCGGGTGGCATCGTTGTGGCAATGCAGAAGGCCCAGGATGGACATGTCGTCCAAGGAGTGGGAGGGGGAGTTGAAATGGTTCGCAACTGGGAGGTGCAGTTGTTTATAGCGAACCGAGCGGAGGTGTTCTGCAAAGTGGTCCCCAAGCCTCCGCTTGGTTTCGCCAGTGTAAGGAGGCCACAAAGGGAACAGTGGATACAGAATACCACATTAGCAGATGTGCAGGTGAACGTCTGTTTGATGTGGAAGGTCTTCTTAGGGCTTGGGATGGGGGTGAGGGGGGAGGTGCAGGGACAGGTGTAGCACTTGCTTCGATTGCAGGGAAGAGTGCCGGGGGTGGTGGAGCTGGAGGGGAATGTGGAGCAGATAAGGGAGTCATGGAGAGAGTGGTCACTCATATTCTCCTTGGGAACCCTGCAGCACAATTGTATCAGTGTGGATTTCACCAGCTTCAAAATCTCCCCTCCCTCCCCACTGCATCCCAAAACCAGCCCAGCTGGTGGTCACTCTGGAAAGAATATAAGGGTGGGGAGGGAAGAATATCTTTGATGTTAGGGTCAGATTGCAGGTGGCGGAAGTGTCGGAGGATGATGCTTTGCATTCGGAGGTTGGTGGGGCGGTTTGTGAGGACGAGGGGGATTCTGTGTTGGTTGTTATTGCGGGGACGGGGTGTGAGGGCTGAGTTGTGGCAAATGCGGGAGACACGGTCGAGGGCATTTTCGATCACTATGGAGGGGAAGTTGCGGTCCTTGAAAAAAGAGGACATCTGGGATGTCTGGGATTGGAATGCCTCATGTCAGATTCTCCAGCAACAGCAGTTCCTTCTATCTCTAAACATTGTGTGAAGTTTATTTGTTTGAAATGTGGCTTAATAAAAGAGTCATTCATCAATTTGGAGAATTTGAGACATATGCCACTTATTGTTGCGATATTAAATACTATGTAATCAAGTGGCTAAAAGATGCGAGGAGTCATATTTATGCAAGTCTGTAACCCAACATTAGTGCACCTTTTTTTAATTGCAGATACTATTAAGGCTGAAGGTTCTTTAGCAGCATACTCACCAGTGCTGTTGCAAGGGTGCAATATGGTTGGAAGGTGAACACCAATCCTTTGCTAATGCTTTGCTCCTCAACAGCACTGCACCTGAATTTCCTGATTAAAAAAACAAGAAAAAAGCCATAGGTCTAGCAATAGGTCAGGCAGTACCTATGGAAAGCATAGAGGCAGCACAGGAACAGATGGGTCCAACCAGCCCATAATCCCACCGGCCTGTGCTTGACCCATATCCCTCCAAACACTTATTATTCTGTACTTACCCAAATCTCTTTTAAACGTTATAACTGTACACACATCCATCACTTCCACACAAAAACCACTCTCTGCGTAAAAAAAATGCCCCTCATGTCTTTTTAAAATCTTTCTCCTCTCACCTTTATTGTATGCCCCCCTAGTCTTGAGCTCTTCCACCCGAGGGAAAAGACATCTGCCATTCACCTTATATACACCCCTCTATATGGTCACCTCTCAACATCAAGTTAAAAAAAATTGGGACAGGTACATTGATGAGAAGGGTTTAGAGGGACATGGACCAAATGTGAACAGTTGGAACTGGCTGAGACGGCACCTTGGTCAGCATGGACAAGTTTGGGCCGACGGGCCAGTTTCCATGCTGTATTCCTCTATGACTCTATCATAAGTTCCAGTGAAAAAATTCCCAGCCCCTCTCTATAATTCAAACCCTCCATTCTGAGCAACATCCCAGTAAATCTCTTCTGAACCCTCTGCAGCTTAACAATAGGACAACCAGAACAGGACACAGTGTTGCAGAAGAGGCCGCACCATTGTCCCGTACAACCTCAACATAATGTTTCTGAACAATGGCTGTTGCCACAAACCATTTCTGATACTTGTGCCTTGCTGATACAAAATAAATGGAAAAAAAATTCAGAGAAGTTTGCCCTCAGATTGTTCTTTCACTGCAATGCTATTTGCATTCTCCAGGAGCAAGCTGAAAATTGCAAAGATTTTTGTATCAGAGATCTGTATTTGTGTAATGAAGGTGGGTCCCTCATGGGTTGGTACAGTTGCTGTGCTGTGAGTTAAAGGTCTCGTCTGTTTTATAAGTCAATTGATCAGGAACATGTGATCAGAGATAATGGGAACTGCAGATGTTGGAGGATCCGAGATAACAAAGTGTGGGGCTGGATGAACACAGCAGGCCAAGCAGCATCTTAGGAGCACAAAAGCTGACGTTTCAGGCCGAGACCCTTCATCAGAGAGGGAGATGGGGTGAGGGTTCTGGAATAAATAGGGAGAGAGGGGGAGGCAGACTGAAGATGGATAGAGGAGAAGATAAGTGGAGAGGAGAGTATAGGTGGGGAGGTAGGTCATCCCCGGAAACACTTTACCCTGGAACCGCAGGAAATGCTACACTTGCCCCCACACCTCCTCCCTCACCCCCACCCCAGGCCCCAAGATGACTTTCAACATCAGCAGATGTTCACCTGCACATCCGCCAATGTGGTATACTGCATCCACTGTACACGGTGTGGCTGCCTCTACATTGGGGAAACCAAGCAGAGGCTTGGGGACCACTTTGCAGAACACCTACACTCGGTTCGCAATAAACAACTGCACCTCCCAGTCACAAACCATTTTAATTCCCCCTCCCATTCCTCAGACGGCATGTCCATCCTGGGCATCCTGCAGTGCCACAATGATGCCACCCGAAGGTTGCAGGAACAGCAACTTATATTCTGCTTGGGAACCCTGCAGCCCAATGGTATCAATGTGGATTTCACCAGCTTCAAAATCTCCCCTCCCCCCACTGCATCCCAAAACCAGCCCAGCTCGTTCCTACCTCCCTAACCTGTTCTTCCCCTCACCTATCCCCTCTTCCCACCTCAAGTCGCACCTCCATTTTCTACCTCAACCTCATCCCGTCCCCTTGACTTGAACGTCCTCCCAAGACTGACCTATCCCCTCCCTACCTCCCCACCTGTACTCTTCTCTCCATCTACCCTCTCCTCTATCCATCTTCGGTCCGCCTCCCCCCCTCCCTATTTATTTCAGAATGCTCTCACCATCCCCCTTTTCTGATATAGGGTCTCGGCCCGAAGCATCAGCTTTTGTGCTCCTAAGATGCTGCTTCGCCTACTGTGTTCATCCAGCTTCACACTTTGTTATCTTTGATCAGGAACATGTTATGATCTTGATATTGATCACATGGAAGAAATCTCCCTTCTTCATTATTTCTGTTTCTTTTACACTTAAATCTCTAATGTGCTGATAGTTTACTCAATTATAGAACAAAGGACTGTCCTGATTAAGTTCCTTCAGATTCTGTCCAAGTACAAACCCTTATCTCTGTTAGTGGTACGTTTATATCTGATTTAGTGAGATACAGGTTACTTTCCATCAATATTTGGTGCTTCAATCATATTCCAGCTGAATGTGGTGACTGGAAAGTGTCCTGGAATTTTGGAACATGTCTCTCTTGTCCTAGAAAATAGGCAACAGGTACGATGTGGCTGGGGCAGTGTTCTAGTGCCAGAAATGCTGATTGCAATCTCCAAACAGGCTTCTAAATGTCACAGGATGTGATTACCTATTTTGGGAGGGAGGCTCTTTAAAATGGAGAACTGCATCACTGTAGGGGTATAGCTGGATATAGCGTGCATCAAAAACACTCACAGAATCCCTATAGTGTGGAAACAGGCTATTTGGCCCGTCAAGTTCACACCAATCCTCTGAAGAGCATTCCCACCCAGACCCACCCTCCTACCCTAGCCTGCACATCCTTGAACACTGTGGGCAATTTAGCACAGCCAATCCTCCTAACCTGCACGTCTTTGAACAATGGGAAGAAACGGGTGCACCCAGAGGAAGCCCACACGGACACAGGGAGAACATGCAAACTCTACGCAGACAAACCTGGGTCCCTGGAGTTGTGAGGCAACAGTGCTAAACATTGAGCCACCATGCGCCCAACCCCTCCCACTAATAACAAGAAAAAGGGAGAATTATGGGCAAATCTATAGTCAAAGAGATAACAAGGTGTCGAGCTGGATGAACACAGCAGGCCAAGCAGCATCAGAGGAGCAGGAAAGCTGACGTTTCGGGCCTAGATACTTCTTCAGAAATGCGGGAGGGGAAGGGGACTCTGAAATAAATAGGGAGAGAGGAGGATGCGGATAGAAGGTGGATAGAGGAGAAGATAGGTGGAGAGGTCAGACAGGTCAAGGAGGTGGGGATGAGGTTAGTGGGTAGGAGACGGGGTGGCGCTTGAGGTGGGAGGAATGGTTAGGGAGGCAGGGTCGAGCTGGGCTAGTTTTGGGATGTGGTTGGGGGAGGGGAGATTTTAAAGCTTGTGTAGGCCACATTGGTACCCTTGGGCTGCAGGGTTCCCAAGTGAAATATGAGATGCTGTTCCTGCAGCTATCGGGTAGCATCACTGTGGCAATGCAGGAGGCTCAGGATGGACACGTCGTCCAAGGAGTGGGAGGGGGAGTTGAAATTGTTCGCAGCTGGGAGGTGCAGTTGTTTGTTGCGAACCAAGCCTCCACTTGGTTTCCCTGATATAGAGGAGGCCACAACAGGTACAGCAGATACAGTATACCACATTAGCAGATGTGCAGGTGAACATCTCTCAGGCACAATCTGAGCTCCTTTTCATCATTCAAATGTTTGATGGCCAACCAGAACAATTTGATGCTGGGATCAAGCAGTGGATATGGATCTTGATTGGAGAAGCTTGATTCTTCAACTAATACGTGGAACTTTGTAGTAGGAAAGCCCTTCAGATTTCTTCAACAGGCTTTCCCATCTTGATTTTCTGTTTGTAATCCTGTCTGAAGTGGGAGGGCGAACAGCCAGTTGTCGTGGTGCATATAGGCACCAACGATATAGGCAGAAAACGGGATGAGGTCCTACAAGCAGAATTTAGGGAGTTAGGAGCCAAGTTAAAAAGTAGGACCTCAAAGGTAGTAATCTCAGGATTGCTACCAGTGCCACGTGCTAGTCAGTGCAGAAATGAAAGAATAGCTAGGATGAATGCGTGGCTTGAGAGATGGTGTAGGAGGGAGGGGTTCAGATTTTTGGGACATTGGGACCGGTTCTGGGGAAGATGGGACTATTACAAATTGGACGGTCTACACCTGAACCGGACTGGAACCAATGTCCTCGGGGGTGCTTTTTCTAACACTGTGGGGGAGGGTTTAAACTAATGTGGCAGGGGGATGGCAACCAAATATAGATTGGGAGAAACTGTTTGAAGGTAAATCCACATTTGATATGTGGGAGGCTTTTAAGGAGAGGTTGATTAGTGTGCAGGAGAGACATGTTCCTGTGAAAATGAGGAATAGAAAAGGCAAGATTAGGGAGCCATGGATGACAGGTGAAATTGTGAGACTAGCCAAGAGAAAAAAGGAAGCATACATGAGGTCTAGGCGACTGAAGACAGACGAAGCTTTGCAAGAATATCGGGAATGTAGAGCGAATCTGAAAAAAGGGATTAAGAGGGCTAAGAGAGGACATGAGATATTGCTGGCAAACATGGTTAAGGAAAATCCCAAAGCCTTTTATTCATGTATAAAGAGCAAGAGGGTAACTAGAGAAAGGATTGGCCCACTTAAGGACAAAGAAGGAAAGTTATGCGTTAAGTCAGAGAAAATGGGTGACATTTTTAACGAGTACTTTGCATCGGTATTCACCAAGGAGAGGGACATGACGGATGTTGAGGTTAGGGATAGATGTTTGCTTAGTCTAGGTCAAGTTGACATAAGGAAGGAGGAAGAGTTAGGTATCCTAAAAGACATTAAGGTGGGCAAGTCCCCAGGTCCAGATGGGATCTATCCCAGGTTGCTGAGAGAAGCGAGAGAGGAAATAGTCGGGACCGTAACAGATATCTTTGCAGTGTCCTTAGACACGGGTAAGGTCCCAGAGGATTGGAGACTTGCCAATATTGTCCCCTGAGGGATAGGATCTATTCCCATTTGGAAGAAAATGGGCTTATCAGTGATAGGCAATATGGTTTTCTGCAGGGAAGGTCATGTCTTACCAACTTAACAGAATTCTTTGAGGATGTGACAAAGTTGATTGATGAGGGAAAGGCTGTAGATGTCATCTACATGGACTTCAGTAAGGCGTTTGATAAGGTTCCCCATGGCAGGCTGATGGAGAAAGTGAAGTCACATGGGGTCCAGGGTGTGCTAGCTAGATGGATAAAAAACTGGCTGGGCAACAGGAAACAGAGGGTAGCAGTAGAAGGGAGTTTTTCAAATTGGAGACCTGTGACCAGTGGTGTTCCACAGGGATCTGTGCTGGAACCACTGTTGTTTGTGATATATGTAAATGATCTGGAGGAAGGTGTAGATGTTCTGATCAACAAGTTTGCTAATGACACTAAGATTGGTGGAGTAGCTGATAGTGAAGGGGACTGTCAGAAATTACAGCAGAATATAGATAGACTGGAGAGATGGGCAGATAAATGGCAGATGGAGTTCAATCCGGGCAAATGCGAGGTGATGCATTTTGGAAGATCAAATTCAAGGGCAAACTATACAGTAAATGGAATAGTCCTAGGGAAAATTGATGAACAGAGAGATCTGGGTGTTCAGGTCCATTGTTCCCTGAAGGTGACAACACAGGTCAATAGGGTGGTCAAAAAGGCATATGGCATGCTTTCCTTCACTGGGCGGGGTATTGAGTACAAGAGTTGGCAGGTCATGTTGCAGTTGTATAGGACTTTGGTTCGGCCACATTTGGAGTACTGTGTGCAGTTCTGGTCACCACATTACCAAAAGGATGTGGATCTTTTGGAGAAGGTGCAGTGGAGGTTCACCAGGATGGTGCCTGGTATGGAGGGCGCTAGCTATGAAGAGAGGTTGAGTAGTTTAGGATTATTTTCATTAGAAAGACAGAGATTGAGGGGGAACTGATTGAGGTCTACAAAATCATGAGGGGTATTGATTCGGTGGATAGCAAAGAGCTTTTTCCCAGAGTGGGGGACTCAATTACGAGGGGTCGTGAGTTCAAAGTGAGACGAGGAAAGTTTAAGGGAGATATGCGTGGAAAGTTCTTTACACAGAGGGTGGTGGGCACCTGGAACATGTTGCCAGCAGAGGTGGTAGATGCAGACACGTTAGCGTCTTTTAAGAGATATTTGGACAGGTACGTGGATGGGCGGGGAGCAAATGGACACAGACCGTTAGAAAATAGATGACAGGTTAGACAGAGGATCTTGATCGGCGCAGGCTTGGAGGGCCGAAGGGCCTGTTCCTGTGCTGTAGGTTTCTTTATTTCTTTGTTTGTTTCTTTTACACAGGGAGGTGTGCCGGATAATGGTGACTTTATACGCATTTCACTGTAGTCCTGTATTCATTTACTCAAGTACACATACAATAAAATCTAAATCTAACTCTAAAATCTCTTGTGAATGTAAATAAGAGGCAATTCTTATGTCTCTTTTTGAAGTGTTAATGATGTCTTAATGATGATGAGGACAAAAAAAACAGTAAAGCATGGTCCGAGAGAAATAAGATACAAGCTGTTAATTACCCAGTTGGATTTTGTACAGGGGAGAGCAGGTTTCCTGTTTAATCTTCAATAGAGCTGGTTCGCAGGTCGAGAACTGATTAGACCAGAGCAACGCAATTATTCCTTCCTCTTTCAGATTCTCTTCTAACAGGTCATAAAATGGTTAGAATTTAGATTGTTATTTTCTATTAGATAACAAAACATGGGAATTAATCTGAAAAGCAGAGAAACAGTTGCTAGGAACTTCTTAGTAGAGGTTGAAGGGTTAAAGGGTTTTTGCTCTTGGTAGACCTTCATTGCAAGGTGACACATTTCCTTGGTCAATGATAGTAAGGGGTGGGTAGAGTCATAGGAAAAAATGTTTTTTTAATTTCAAGCATATGATTTATTGATAAAAATATCTTCTGTATGTAATACGTAGTCACAAACACAGTTGGGTTCTGTTACAGTAGCATTTGAAGAAAAAAAAACAACATTGGAGTTTAACCCTATCCAACAAACAAACCAATGACATATCTTGTTTGTGTAAGATTATATTTTCATACATCTGAGGGTCCGATCATCCACTGGAAGTTGCAATGACTCTGTTGAAGTGAATGGAGCAGAGCATTGGGCAAGTTCCACTTGGATGGACAATCTATGAGTTCAGATTACCAACCAGGCAGCAACATTAAAAATTACCTTCCAGAGGGAGATTGCAAAAATGCAAAACATGTGGTGTCAACAAGTAGGATCCTGTGTAGGCGGTATTAACACAGTGTGGAGCTGGAGGAACACAGCTGGCCAGGCAGCATCAGATGAGCTGTCCATCTTCTCTCCCACCTATCTGCTCCTCCCATCCCACTGACCAATCCCCACCAGTCCCTCCCTGCAATAACCTATCACCATCCCACCTAGCCCCATCCCTTCCTCTCTGTATTTATTTCAGAGCTCAGTTCCCCTTCCCCATTTCTGAAGAAGTGTCCTGACCTGAAACATCAACTTTCCTGCTTCTCTGATGCTGCCTGACCTGCTGTATTCCTCCAGATCCACACTGTGTTATCTCTGACTCCAGCATCGGCAGTTCTTACTATCTCTGCAGATGCAGTAAGATTTGATTTGATTTGTTGTAGTCACATGTACCTAAGTACAGTGAAAAGCTTTGTTTGTGAGCATTTCGGGCAAGCAAGGACGTACAGATCATTGAGTGCTTAGACAGAATGAGGTATGCAGGTTATGGCTGCGTGGGAGGTATGTGAAACAAGATCAATATTAACAGAATCAACATTATTTGAAGTTAGAGAATTCCATTTATCAAACTAATAATGGCAGGGAAGAAGCTGTTCTTGAACCTGTTGGTGCATGTGTTCAAGTTTCCTATCTTCCGCCTGATGGGAGAAGTTGCAGGCGAGCATTACTGGAGTGGGAGGGGCCTTTGATAATGTTGGCTGCCTTTCCATGGCAACAAGAAAGGTTAATGCAGTTCATGGATGGACGGTTGGCTTCCTGTAGTTTCTTATGATCCTGGGCAGAGCAGTTGCTGTACCAGGCCATTATGCTGCCAGACAGTGTGCTTTCCATTAAGCATTTGTAAAAGTTGGTGAGAATCCTTATGGACATTTCCTCATGAATATCTTTATTACAGGTCAATTTTATCCAAATAGTTGCAGTTCAATTAATGTTCTAGTTGATCCCCAGACTGAGCAGCTAGTGTTCAGGCCAATGACAATGCTTCAATCTTCTCGCATGGTGAACAATCCCCTGACTGATGTTTCATGCATTGCAGGAACGATTCCAAGTGAAGAATCCTCCATTTGCTTACATCCAGAAACTAAGGGGATTCCTGGACCAGGGTGGGGTCAGGAAGGTAAGAACCACTTTATTTTCTTCAGGCCACAGGCTGGATCAGTCAGGGGAGCTACTGCCTGCCTTGTCGAATGGAGTGTTGGTGTTTATTCACGCAGATTGCTGCTGCACCAAACGGTGTCTCTAAAAACACATGAAAATGTTTGGAGTTCTGTCTGTCGTACCTGGAAGTGAAGTTCTTCAGATTATATATCATCTGAGCACTAATATGAGCTTGTTGCCCAGTGTGGATACATTTAGTCAGGTTTCAGACTAGGGAAATGGACCTGCGGATGATGGCAGTGGCTAAAACAATTGGGAAGTACCTCAGCTTTGCTGCATGCTCTGTCATTTATCCTGGAATAGGCGGGAGCAACTTTCGAAGCCCCCGCACAAAAGGTGAACATGAATGACGCGCACAGCTGTTCCATTGTTTTTCCTTCCTGCTTCCCCTGTTCCCTGGCCTGAGGGTTTGCCTCACACCAATGCTGTAAGCCCGAGGAGATGTTCAGTGATTGTGAGGTGCTGATTTTGCACAGACTCCTTAGACAGCGGAAGCAGGCCCTCTGGCCCTACTCGGCTATGTGACCAGCTCCTTTATGTTTTCCAGTGTAAAAGAACAGAGGGAAACAAAGCCCCAACGCCACACCAAGGTGCTGTTAGCCAACAAACCGTGAGTGAAAGAGAACTCACCAGGCAGGAGAATGAGAGGGAGAGGTTACAATGAGAGTTTTCACAGGATGTGGGGACACACTGTCTTCCTCCGCTTGGGGTCTGACACTGTTTTGATACTCCAACCCCCCACACTTCCCCTACCGACGAAGGGTTCTCCCCTCTCTCCTGGACTTTGTACAAGCTGTGCCTGCATGATCCTGCAGTCAATCACCTGTTACCCACCAATTTTGCTGCTGGAACAGACTCTGCTGTTCAGAGTGAATGATCTCTCACTATCTCACTCTCTGTGCATGAAACACACATCCTGCAGTGTTTCAATAGGAGAGGTATCATTTCAGAGCACCCTACATCTGACCGAGGAATAACGTCCTATTCCAGATACACACCATGAAGAACTTTATTGTTTCTCTTTTTCATGCTCACTGCTGCAGTTCAAGAGGCGGGTGCAAGAATCAACCCAGGTCTTGCGAGAGCTAGAGATTTCATTGCGGACCAATCACATTGGGTGAGTGACGTCTACTGACATTTTAAAAAGCTGTGGGTTTTTTTTTGGAAAAATCATTATCATTGAAATAAAACAGCGAATGATAGTGTGCAGGCCTTCATTTTTCAGAAACCTGCCCCTGGATTGTGTTCCAGCCACAGTATGTTTGTGTTGTGCCTAGTATTTCAGGTTTTCGTGATGCTAATGATGATAACCTTTGACCTTTCTCCCAAGAAGGTCAATCTGTTTTATTTCAGAGGATGTGGTCAGTACTTGGTTGTCCATCCCTAATTATTCTTGGGAAGATGGTAGTGAGCTGCCTTCTTCAACTTCTGCAATCCATACAGGTGTGGGTGGACCCCACGTTGCTTTGAGGAAAGGTTTTTGATCCCAGAGACAGTGAATGAACTGCAATATGGTTGCAAGTCAGGATGGGATACAACTTGGAAGGAGAACCTGCTCATGCTCTCATACATCATAAGAACCAGGATTAGGAGTAAGCCATCTGGCCCCTCAAACCTGCTGTGCCATTCAATGAGATTATGGCTGATCTTTTCATGGACTCAGCTCCACTTACCTGCCTCCTCAATATAATCCTTTGCTGTTCAAAACTCCATCTACCTTTGCCTTAAAAGCATTCAATGAGGTAGCCTCAACAGCTTCACTGGGCAGGGAATTCCACAGATTCCCAGATTTTTGGGTGAAAAAGTTCTTCTTCAACTCACTCCTAAATCTCCTCCCCCTTCTTTTGAGACTATGCCCCGAATTCTAGCTTTTACCTGCCAGTGGAAATAATATACCATCATGTGCCCCCGTCTTTCGAGATTATACGGGGCAAGGATTTGGAAGGTATCGTAGCGAGTGGCTGCAGTACATTTTGCACACTGCTGCGACTGAAATGAGACGTTAACTTCCAGCATCAGGTTTATAACATCCTAGAACCCTACAGTGCAAAAAGAGGACACTTGGTCCATGATGTGTGCTCCAACCCTCCAAAGAGCATCCCACCCAACCACAGCCACCTTATCCCTACAACCCCACATTTCCCATGGCTAATCCACCTCATCTGCACATCCCTGAACACCATGGAAAATTTACCATGACCAATCCCCCTAACTTGCACACCTTTAGACTATGGGAGAAAACCAGAGCACCCACAGATACAGGGCAAATGACTGTACACAGACAGACACCCATTGCAGCCAGGTCCCTGGTGCTGCGAGGCAGCAGTGCTAACCATGTGCCATGCTACTCAGAACATAGATTCCACACTTCCTGCATGCCAATTGAGCACCCCATCATCTGACCCAACCCCTCTACGTCAACATGTGACAATCAGCGTCTTCAGCATAGCACTTCCTCTCTACTGCACAACATATATTTATATCTATATTACAGAATGCCAAGCATACAAATCCACCACGAATGTCAAAAACATCGGAGAATAATCTATAAAAACCGAAAGAACTGTGAATGCTGTAAATCAGGACCAAAAGCAAAGTTGCTGGAAAAGCTCAGCAGATCTGGCAGTTCTATGAAGGAGAAAATGTAGTTAATGATTCTGGTCCGGTGACCCTTCCTCAGAAGAAGGGATTGAAATAATAATTCTGCTTTCTCTCCATAGATGCTGCCAGACCTGTTGAGTTTCTGTAGCAATTTATGTTTTTGTCTCATTTTCAACTCAATGCATGCAGGTATGGATGACTCTCCCTTTGAAAGAATGGGAGGGCCCTCTTATAAGCAGTGGTAATGTCCCTAGCCCTGGACTGAGCAGCCTGGGTTCCAATCCCAAATTCTCCAGACGTGTGTACGACATCTCTGAACAGGTTGATTAGAAAAAAACTAGGTTAAATAGCAAAAAAAAAGAGAAAGAGCTCCCCCTCACTGTTGATAGTTTGTAGTGCCCTGAACAGGAGGTGATGGCCTAGTGATGTTATTGCTGAGCAGTTAACCTGGAAATCCCAGTAGTGTTCTGGGGATACAGGTTCAAATCATGTCATGGCAGATGGCGGAATTTTAATTCAATTTAAGAAAACTCTGAAGTTAAAAAGTCTAATGATGGCCGTGAATCCGTTGTTGGTTGCCTGGAAAAACCTAGCTGGTTCATTCATGTCCTTTAGGGAAGGAAACTGCCATCCTTACCTGGTCTGGTCTACATGTGACTCCAGACCCACAGCAATGTGGTTTACTCTTAATTGCCGTCTGGGCAATATGGAGGGCTATAAATGCTGGCCTAGCCAGCGATGCCCTCATTCCATGAATGAGTAAAAAAAAATGTAAATATTGGATTGACTACATGGATGTCTTACTGATGGTTGTTACTAGTTATAAAAAAAAGTCACGGTGATTTTGATGATAGGAAAGTTATTAAGTTGTGCGTTGGAGCATAGAAAGGAAAGATAAAGAAGGGAAACAACTTAAAATGAGACATTGCTAATTCTGCCACTTCCTACAAATGAGCCCGTTGTATACTTATGTTCTCCTTTTGGCCATGGCTAATACAGACATGGGGACATTGGTGGAGGCAGTTTGCAACTGACTGTGACCAGCAGTCTGTTCATTTTTTTTTCTGGAGTACTTGAATCTAGGCCAAGGGTAGGGACACTATCATTGCACCAACTTGGCCCAGCTGTAATGCTTATTTTTGTCCTATATTTTCCCCTAAATCACTTGTAATATATATATTTTTTCAGTCAGCTTGCATCGATTGGTATTAAGAATAGCTGTAAGCTGAGGAACAGCAGTGTTAGCAACTGTACAGATGGATCTCAGAGGCTGAATGGGCATCTGCAAAGGTGCTGACACTGTAAGTAGTGCAGTGAGGCAACAGTTCTTAAAATACACACAACGATGCACAAAGGGAAAAACCCGGAGGCAAAAGGAAAAGGCAAATTATGAAAGGGTGCATGCAGAGAATAGAAACAAAAAGAGAAAGATTTGCATGTAGGTAGCACTTTTCACCACCATCAGCTGTCTCAGAGCACTTTACACCCCTTTAACTGTTCAAAATAATGTCTCCATTGTAATGTATGGAGCATTTGCAGACAAAGTGTGCACAGCAAGCTCCCACAATCTGAGTTGTAAGTGACCAGATCATGTGTATTGCAGTGTTGACTGAGGGATAAACGATCTGGGGGCTAACCATCATACTCTGCTCCGGGCCTTTTACATCCATCAAGCAGGCACATAGGCCTCAGTTTGCTTTCTCATCCAAACGAAAAAGCTATAGCAGAGATAGGAGGAACTGCAGATGCTGGAGAATCTGAGTTAACAAGGTGTAGAGCTGGATGAACACAGCAGGCCAAGCAGGATCTGAAGAAGGGCCTAGGCCCATAAGACATAGGAGTGGAAGTAAGGCCATTTGGCCCATTGAGTCCACTCTGCCATTTACTCATGGCTGATGGGCATTTCAACTCCACTTACCCACACTCTTCCTGTAGCCCTTAAACTCTTGATCTCACAAAGAATTCTCAATCTCTGCCTTGAAGACATTTAATGTCCAGGCCACAACTGCACTCCGTGGCAATGAATTCCACGGGCCCACCACTCTCTGGCTGAAGAAGTGTCTCCTCTTTTCCATTCTAAATTGACCCCCTCTAATTCTAAGGCTGTGCCCACGGGTCCTAGTCTCCCCACCTTACGGAAACAACTTCCCAGCGTCCACCCTTTCTAAGCCATGCATTATCTTGTAAGTTTCTATTAGAGCTCCCCTCAACCTTCTAACCTCTAATGAGTACAATCCCAGGATCCTTAGCCGTTCATCTTATGTTAAACCTACCATTTCAGGGATCATGCGTGTGAATCTCCGCTGGACATGCTCCAGTGGCAATATGTTCTTCCTGAGGTGTGGGGCCCAAAATTGGACACAGTATTCTAAATGGGGCCTAACTAGTGCTATATAAAGTCTCAAAAGCACATCGCTGCTTTTATATTCCAACCCTCTTGAGATAAGTGACAACATTACATTCGCTTTCTTAATCACAGACTCAACCTGCAGGTTAGCCTTTAGAGAATCCTGGACTAGCACTCCCAGATCCCTTTGTACTTTGGTTTTATGACTTTTCTCACCATTTAGAAAATAGTCCATGCCTGTATTCTTTTTTTTCCAAAGTGCAAAACCTCACATTTGCCCGAAACATAAGCTTTCCTGCTCCTCTGATGCTGCTCGGCCTGCTGTGTTCATCCAGCTCTACACCTTGTTATTTCAAAAAAACTGTAGCTGCAGTAATGCAGCACTCCATCGGTGCTGCCCTGAGAGTGCCAGCCTTAATTCATGTTCTCAATCCCTGAAATTAGATTTGAATTGGGACACCCAGAGGCGCAGCTTCCTCGAAGGTTAATACTACGGGAGTGGCATAGTAGCCCAGTTGTTGGCAATGCTGCCTTGCAGCACCCGGAACCCATGTTCAATTCTATCCTTAAGTGAACTGTATGCGTGGAGTTTGCATGTTCTCCCTGTATCTGCATGGGTTTCTGCTGGGTGCTCCAGTTTCTTCCCACAGTCAAAGATGTACAGATCGGGTGGATTAGCCATTGCTAAGTTGCCCGTAGTGTCCAGGGATATACAGGCCAGGTGGATTAGCCATGGGAAATGCAGGGTTGCAAGGATCCGGTAGGGGCCTGGGTGGGTTGCCATTCAGAGGAACGGTGTGGGCTTGATGGGCCGAATGGCCTGCTTCCACACTGTAACATTCTATGATTTCTATCAAAGGCACAGGGAAGCTCAAGTTGATATTGATGAATATAGTGTCAAAATAGAACAAAGATTACAAATGATGTTTTCTTCCTAAAGTTTAACAGGTGTCTTGACACTGCTTGGAGCTTGTCAGGGATTTTCCCAGTGTCCTGGTCAAACAACCAACAACATCAAGAATATGTCACTGATCTCATTTGCTATTTGTGTGCAAATAGGCTTGTATGTTTGTTTCAATAACAGTGGTGAGTGTTGGCTGAAGTGTGTTGTGATGTGTTCCTAAATTACACTGTAAATATTCTTCATTATGTGACTTGGCACCCACTCAAGTGAAGGGTGAGTTGCTGGTTGTGTTTCTGAAAGAATGAAATGGTTTATGAACCAAGTGGAATACAAAACCATTGAGCATAGGTCCAGAGCTACAAAATCTGTGACTTCAAATATACCAGCAGTCTCTTAAGCAAACTCTCTTCCCTACTCCCAACGCCCTGTTCCAACTTATTTGATACCTGCACCTTCAGAAAAAATGTTGGTGCGTATTACTGTTCAACTTAATGTGCGCCACATTGTATTAGATTTGTGCTGTGTAATCTGAACTGTTTCTGAGAGGTGAATTGGTGCAATTAGCTGTACTTATTAGACTACAAGAACCTATAATTCCATAATGCTGAATCTTTTGGCATTCAGATCCTAGCAATGCATAAGGAGCATATTGGCTGAATCCAGGATCATTTTTGATAACTTCTGGTTGAGGCACCATCCCAATGCACTCAAATCTGATTAACTGCTGATTTTTCCTTCTTCATAGTTGGGTGCAGGAGTTTTTGAATGAGGAGAACAAGGGATTGGACGTGCTGGTGGAGTACTTGTCCTTTGCGCAGTGTGCTGTCACGTAAGTACACTGGGATCTTCACTAAGGGTTTCAATCCACGGTGTTATAATATCTATGAAAGTTAATTGTGTTTTGTTTTTGGAAATCATTTATTGTCTGGTGTAACGTCAACCATAGTTCTTCCCCTTGGGTTGAAGGCAGGGCTGAGTCACTTACCGCTGTCACTGTGATAATGGTTTTTATTAGGAGAGCTGATCCAAAACATGCTAGCATGGAAGCTAGCAACGAGAAGGAACTTTTGAATGGTTGGCCTCAAGTGTAGAGGTGTATTCAAGAAAATTTTACTGAAATGGATTGAAAGATCAATTTGAAAAGTATTCAAACAAAGACATAATGAAGGAATAACTGGATCAGGAGTTGATCTCTGAAAACAGCGATGGCTTTTTCAAAGGACCAATGGAGAGGAGAGATAGGACAAATGCCCTCCAACAACCAACAGGCCCTTTGTAGAGCTTGTTAAGAGGCCTGTGTGTTTTCGAAAGCAATTTTCATTTATTTTGAAACAATGTACATACATCAGCGCAAATATTTCTTTACGAAATAGTGCGGATGGTGGAGGTTGGCGAGTTGGATGTTGAATGTTGCTAGGATTTGGATGAACAGCTATGGATGTGAGTTTGCTCGCGGAGCAGGAAGGTTAGTTTTCAGACGTTTCATTACCATTCTAGGTAACATCATCAGTGAGCCTCCAACAAAGTGCTGGTGTTATGTCCGGCTTTCTATTTATCTGGTTAGGTTTCTTTGGGTTGGTGATGTCATTTCCTGGGTTGGTAATGTCATTTCCTGGGTTGGTGATGTCATTTCCTGGGTTGGTGATGTCATTTCCAACCCAAAGAAACCTAACCAGATAAATAAAAAGCGGGACATAACACCAGCGCTTCGTTGGAGGCTCACTGATGATGTTACCTAGAATGGTGACGAAACGTCTGAAAACTAACCTTCCAGCTCAGCGAGCAAACTCACATCCAGAACCTCAACCTGAGCTACAAATCTTCTCAAAACTCGCATGAACAGCCATATCAGACTCGAATATGTTAACCTCCACAGATACTGCCAGACCTGCTGAGTTTCTCTAGCACTTCCTGTTTCATTTTAAAATTCCTTTAGCGGTTTGCTTTGGAACAAATCTTTAGGGTCACCTGACATGAGCATGATATCCGTCATTACCTTGTCATCCAGGGCCACTTTCTGTCTTGTTCCACCTCCATGGCCTTCGTAGGATCTCCCTGCTGTAACCAACAAGTCAGTCACATCTCCTGTGCTTGCAGACTCGTTAATTCAGCAATTCGTGCTGAGTGATACAGATCAGAGGATGATATCAAAACTCAGGCTTCGGGTTTCCTGTCCTGTTTAATCCAAGGTGGCAGCTGGGCTTGTTGAACTACAACATTGCTTCCTGCTCCCAAAGTGACTTTTCCATTACAAACTTGTGTCTTTCCTAGTTAAATTATGATTGTGTTGTTTCTTGTTTTCAGAGCTTCTAGACACACAGTCATAATGGTTGAGTGAGGATGTTTTATTCTCTGTTTTATTCCTACATTCACAGAAAATTGGATTCACTGGCCGAGCCAGCATTTAGTTACCCTTGAGAAGGTGGTCGTGAGCTAGCTCTTGAACTGCTGCAGCAGTTTTACTGTGGGTAGACCCACAACGTGTCAGGGAGGGAGTTCTAAGATTTTAACCCAGCTACACTGAAAGAGCATTGATATGTTTCCAAGTCAAGGTAGTGTGTGGCTTGGAGGGGAAATTGCAGGTGGTGGTGTTCCCATAGATCTGCCCATATCCTTTTGAATGGCATTGGCCATGGGTTTGGAAGGCATTATCGAATGAGCCTTGGTTAATTTCTGCAGTGCATCTTGCAGATGGTACATACTGCTGCTGCTGAGTGTCAGTGCTGGAGGGAGCAGATGTTTGTGAACATGGTGTTAATCAGTCAGGCAGCTTTGCCCTGCATGGTGTCAGACATCAAGTTGCCATCTCAATGGTAAAGTTTAGGTCAAGTGCTTCCTATGTACAGAGTCATAGACTTGACCCGATATCACACTGCCTGGTGAAAGTGAGTGATGTATTTGTAAAACTCACATTGTGGCATGAAGACCTTTGTGCTAATCAATGTTTGCAGAGATTTTCACTGTGATAAGTTGTTCAAAATTTCATTCAATAACACAGAGTTTCATTTGCATTGAGTGCTCAGTTTTGCTAAGGTAGTAACACTCTGATCCCTAAGTTACATCGAAATCAAGGCTGACACTTGCAAGCTGCTATTTTTCAGAGAAGATGTGACGCTGATCTACCGTCTATCTTTCAAATAGACAGCTAAAGCAATGATGGGATGACTAGGGGTTGTATTTTAGCAGTGAGATCAAAGGGCCTCTGTTTGAATCTGAGTTGCGGTCTGAGCATTGAAATGGATAGCCATAGTCATACAGCATCAAAACAGACCATTCAGTCCAACCAGTCCATGTCGACCGTAATCCCAAACTCGACTAGCCCCACCGGTGTGTGCATGGCCCAAATCCCTCCAAACATTTCCTATTCATGTACTTATCCAAATGTCTTTTAAATGTTGTAACTGTACCCTAATCCATTACTTCCTCTGGTAGTTCATTCCACACATGAACCACTCCCTGTATATAAAAAAAATGCTCTTTCTGTCTTTTCTAAATCTTTCTCTTTTCATCTTAAAAATATATCCCTGAGTCTTGAAATCCTCCACCCTAAGGAAGAGACCTTGGCTGTTCTCCTTATTTATGACCCGCATGATTTTATAAACCACCATAAGGTCACCCCTCAACCTCGCACACACCATGCTTATCTAGTCTGTCCAGACAACTCAAGCCCTCCATTCCTGGCAACATCCTGGTAAGTATCTTCTGAACTCTCTCCAGCTTAATAATATCCTTGTTGTTTTTGTTCTTGGTTGTTGGCTTTCTTGATCATCCATTTTGAAGAGATATCTCCAAAACCATTCATCAGGCATTTCTCAGGAAATGTCCGGGCTGCATTTTTAACCCACCTCCTTTTCACTTGCCTGGCAAACCAATGTTCCGTTACTTGTTTGTAATTCAGTCCTGATATACCATTGTGGTGCACAAGCTGTGGCAAGGTGGGGAGATGGAACGATGGTAGTGGTGGTTTGTGACAGTTGAAACCCAGAGATTTACATGACCCTGATAACTGGTTTTATCCATAGTTTCACCAGAATGTCTACAGTTAGGGTGAAGGCCAGCTCTCGGGTTTACAGCAGGGTTACCTTGTATTAGCTTCACCTGGAAGCACAGGCCTTCAATATTTCTAAAAAGGAAATTTTGGAAAAATTATAACCAATAGATCCAGTATCTCTGCAACTACCTGTTTTAATAGTCTAGAATGCAGGCTATTAGGTCCAAGTGACTTTATCTGTCATTGATCCCATTTGTTTGCTGAACAGTTTTTCAGAGGTGATCATGTTGTGTTAAGTTTCTCTCTCCATTTTGCCACTTGATATTCAACTAATCTTTAGATACTTCTTGTGTCTTCTGCTGTAAAGACAGAATCAAAATGATGCATTACAATGTTGTGAAATCCCTCAAATGGGCAGCACGATGGCTCTGTGCTTAGCACTGCTACCAAACAATGCCAGGAACCCAGGTTCAATTCCATGCTAAGGCAACTGTCTCTGTGCAGTTTGCATGTTCCCTTCATGTCTGCGTGGATTTCCTCTGGGTGCTCTGGTTTCTTTCCCACAGTCCAGAGATGTGTAGGCAAAGTGGACTGGCCATGCTAAATTGCCTATAGCATCCAGGGATGTGTAGGTCAGGTGGATTAGCTATGTAGAATGCAGGATAGTGGTGATAGGGTGGGATGGTCTCCAAAGGGTTGATGTGGACTCAATGGGCTGAATGACCTGCTACCATACGTTCGTGATTTCATGATACATACTAAGCAGAGAGTTCCACAAGTTTTTTTAATTGTAGCTTCAATTTTGTTCTTCCAGCAAACTGTGGTTGTGAATGATTGACTGTCAAGTCAAAACAGGCTGATAGCACCATAAGCTGATATTCATCGTTCTGCAGGCCAGGTCATTTGATTAACTAACATCAACTTGCAGTTCAGCTTTGACCTTCAGCTGAGTATTAGCCTCGGTGCCCATCAGAAAATATAGCAAGTGTCTGAATCTGAAAGTGATAGGTATGTCGAAAAGTAAGTGGCTTCATGTGGTGATAACTACTATATTAGCTGGTGTAATTTTGAAAATGGTTGTGAAATATTTGTCAGTCTTGCCAGAGAAAAATAGAGCAGGGTTGCCTCATTCTGGCAGCTACAAGGACACCTGAACGAACTGGTATAGCAGTTCCCTTCAAGCCCATGTGAAAACTCATCTCTGTTCCATGGTACCTACAGATCACCTTGGGATGCATGAGAGTTGGAGAGGATAGCGTTAGGTCTCAGGGTAACAATTGTTGGTTGAGACTTTCATCAGCTGCTGGGCTGAGACAAGGAGATGAAATGGATAACAAAAACTGAAAGAACTGCAGATGCTGTAAATCAGGAACAAAAACAAAGTTGCTGGAAAAGCTCAGCAGGTCTGGCAGCATCTGTGATGAAAAATCATGAGTTAACGTTTTGGGTCCGATGACCCAAGGACGGGTCACCAGATGAAATGGACAATTCTGCAGAGGTGGATGTGAGCCATCTTTCACAGTCGGGATATAGAGAAGTTAATTTGCAGATCAAACATTACCGCAGATTGTAAATATTCTGTTTCTGCCTGACCCAGAGGCCTGGGATAAGGCTGGAATTGCTGCCAAGGGAATATAGTTCATGGCAGTGGCCAAAGCCAGGTTTTGGGCATTTTGCTGCAATGATTTGGGGAAAAATTGGCTACTATCCAATGCTCAATGTTGGAGAACTGATTGAGAACCCTGAGGCTGTGGAGAGATTGAAAAAGGTGGTGGTCAGTTCGGAGCTACGATATATTACAGCTTATTATTGCAGGCATGCCTCATTAGCAAAAAAAACTAAACAGGAAAGAAAATCTTCCAGGATCATTGAGCTCTGAAGGTTCAAGGATGATAGTCATAGTTAACAATTGTCCCTGTAATTATGCTTGTATCAGAATCTCTCTGAGAAGGAAGGTCTGATCCCATTAGAATTGATCACTTTTCATTTCCCTCTTGCACATTACTGCATTTCTATTCTCTCATAGGTTACTCCTTGTTATGCAACTTGCAGAACCTAAGAGTGCAGGAAGTAATCTTCTCTGAAATGATACCCTTCTAGGAGGTGCTAGTGCTGAACAACTCAGATTGTTAAAATAGAAAAGCAGACAGATGTATTGTGGTTCAACCATTGGGGGTTTTGACTCTAAACCTGAAGCAGTATTACATATCCTTTTCAGTTCTCACTCACCAGCCAGCTCCCAAAGATGCAGCAATTCTGTTGAAATGCATTTTAAAAAAATATTTATGAACATATGAGACTGCTTCCCAATTCAAAAAGATCTTGTTTGATCTAATTATCTGCATTCCTGCCTCCCCCATGACAATGTTTCATCCCTTTGCTTATCAAAAATCTATCTGCCTCTGCCTTAAAATATTCAAAGATTCTGCTTCTGTCTCTGTTTGAGAAACAATTTTCCAAAGATTCACAATCATCTATTAGGAAAAAAATTCTCATCACCTTTGTCTTAATTTATTTTTAAACAGTGAGCCTTCGACTTAGATTCTCTCACAATCAGAAACATCCTTTTTAATGCAACCAGTTACCCTTATGTCTTTTGAAAGGTTGCCTGTTATGCTTCTAAGTTTCATGAGTATAAATCTAGCCTGTTTAACTTTTCTTCCTAAGACAACAGACCTATTTTACGCCTTTGTCTAGTAAATCTTCCACGAAATTGCTTCCAACATATTTAGATTCTCCTTTAAATAAGTAGACCAATACGCAATACCCCAGATGTAACCTCACCAGGATCCTCTACAGCAGAAACATAGCCTCCCTATTTTTGTATTCAATTCCCCTCTCAATAAACAATAATATTCTGTTGGCTTTCCTAATTACTCACTGTACCTGCTTAATAATCTACAATTCACACCCAGATCCCTCTGCATACAGTGCTCTGCAATCTCTCACCATTTACATCATATTTTTTTTAATTCTTCTGACAAAATGATCAATTTCACATTTTCCCATGTTAAACCCCATTTGGCAGATACTTGTCCACTCAATTAACCTATCCATATCATTTTTACCGCCTACTTAATACCCTATTCATAATGTACTTTTATAACGACTTTTGAGGAAAAGCAAATTTAGCAACTTGGCCTTCAGCCCATTTGTTCATATCAGTTATGTAAATATTGAAAAGTTGAGACCCCAGCACTGACCCCTGTGGCACATTACTCTTTACATCAGCCAGAGACAGAGACTCATTTATGCCTACTCTCTGTTTTGTGTTTGCTTAGCAATCATCTATGCATGCTAATGTGTTACCCTCTTACATCATGAGCATTTATTTCCGGATGTTACCTTTGATACAGCATCCCCTGTCAAATACCTTTTGGAGAACAAAGCCTTGCCAAAGTCTTAATTGAATTGGATGGTTTATTAGCATAGAAAACTGTTAAGCTCTCCCTTTAATCTTCCCACTTTTCTGACGTGGTGAAACAACCAAGACAATTTCCCAAAATAACTGAAGCCTGTATATTGCCTTCTTCACCCTTGGGAAGTTGCATTGAAACTATTCTGTGACTTGAATTTCTCTGTCTTCAAGTTGTGGCCTAACCAGTCTTCGTTTAGGTTTATCATCATGTCCTGATTTTGTATTTTACTCATTATATGTATTTCTATAAATAGCCAGAATCTAAGTTGCATTTTTAGTGTGTATTCAATTTGCGGTCCTGGTTCTATCTTAGCCTACATCTCTCTGTTCCTCTATATTTATTTATATTTCATACTTATCTCCCATTCTCTAACCTTTGTATCTTCTCAGAATGATAAAAGAAACTGTGTTAATGAGGCTGGACAATGAGTGTCAACAGTCACTGGGAGCAGTAATGATACCAGATTGTTCTCTCCATTGCTTACCCACCCAGTAACATAGAGGCCAAACGCCTGAAATCAGTAACTCAGACAGACTGGAACTAACCTTGAGCAATGTTACCAGTATTACCAGAGTTAGAGGTGCACCTGAGGACTGAAGTTACATGTTGTATTAATATGCTACAGTGCTTTTAAGGTGCACTATTTTCTAAATTCTGTGGAGGCTGGGCTGAACTTTTGCGGAGCCCTTTAAAAATGGTGGATGGATACTAATTATGGCATTCACATGCTCATTCACATTTCGAGCAATTTTTCACCCTATCAGTATACGGGTCTAGGTAATCAATTGGCCCACTCTTGTGAGATGTCGAGCCCTCATCCCCACAATTATAGTGTAACTGGAGCTCTTTTGTCAATACACATGGTTCCCTGCCTATATGAGGAGGTGAACTCCACTCGGAAACTCATTCTAAGTTAATGCGAATGGTGACATGTATGTAGGTGAAGGCACACACTTTTCACTGTATCTTTACATTGAATACATGTGAAAATAAATTGTTCAAATCAATTCAATTCTGAACAGAGGGAGACAATCACCCGGTCCTGAAATTCTTTAATTTAACAGGCTTTGAAATACTCAAGTAAGAGTTTTAATGCGACTCAAAAAATTGCAGATGCTGGAAATCAGAAATAAAAGCAGAAATTGCTGGAAAAACACAGCAGGCCTGGCAGCACCTGTGGAGAAAACACATTCTGAATAAATGCCACTGGACTTGAAACATCAACTCTGTGTTCTCTCCACACATGCTTCAGATCTGTTATTTTTTCCAGCAATTTCTGTTTGTATTTAAGAGTTTTAATGTTTCGGTGCAGTATTTGTAAGTTGGAAGTATTTTGCAGCTGTGACTGAGGTGTTCCTGCCCTACAAAGCTGCACTGGCAGACTGGAGGCCTGGGACCTAGTGGTGTGTCACAAGGATCGGTGCTGCATCTGCTGATTTTTATCATTTATATAAATTATTTGGATGTGAACCTAGGAGATATGATTAATAAGTTTGCAGAAGACACCGAAATTGGAGGTGTAGCGGACAGCGAAGAATGTTATCTCAGAATACAATGGGATATAGATTAAATAGGCTAATGGGCCGAGGAGTGGCAGATGATGTTTAATCCAATAAACGTAAGGGGCTGCATTTTGGGAAGGCAAATCAGGGCAGGATCTATTCACTTAATGATAAGGCCCTGGGGAGTGTTGCTGAACAGAGACCTTAGAATGCAGGTTCATGGTTCCCCATAAGTGGAGTTGCAGGGAGATAGGATAGTGAAGGTGGTGTTTGGTATGCTTGCCGTTATTGGTCAGTGCATTAGGAGTTGGGAGGTCATGTTGTGGCTGTGCAGGACATTTGTTTGGCCACTTTTGTAATTCTGCATGCAGTTCTGACCTCCCTGGTGTAGGAAAGATGGTGTGAAACTTGAAAGGGTTCAGAAAAGATTTAAAAGGATGTTGCTGGGTTTGGAGGATTTCAGCTATAGGGAATTTAGAGGGATACGGGTCAAATGCTGGCAAATGTGACTCATTTTTACTTAGCATATCTGGTTAGCATGGACGAGTTGGACCAAAGGCTTTGTTTCTGTGCTGTACATCTCTGTGACTCTATGACCATTATATTGATCAGCATTGCTCAAGTGTTGAGATGGCTTAGATAATTTTTACCATTGAAAAAAGTGCTATTGTGCATTCAATACTGAAGGAAATACTTCTTGGGATTTGTAGCATCATCAAGCTGAAGTAATTTTTATGCCCTTTCAAATTGAAAATGATGCCTTTTGACGTCTTTCACTAAAGAGAGAAAACATCAGCCATCAGCTCTTGATCTTTGATCAACAGGACTTATGGTGCAGCCATCTGAGCATTCAGTTTCATTTTGGCCATTTCCTAGCATTTATGTTGTAACATAACCTTTTATGAATTCTTGACTAAAATTTCAAACACTCCAGAACCATATATCTCAGCAGGGGACTGTGCTCACATTTTAATTGACAGTTTTCAAATGATATTGAAAAGTAAATGACCTTTAATGAATAAATATTTGTTTTTACAAATGATTGACCAATTGTATGGGTTTAGTATTGTTCTGGGTAGCTTTTATGAATAAGATTTTTTTATGAAAATGAAGTGTGCTTGAATGGCAGCTTGATTAGATTGCTGAAATTTCAAAGACATCCTGACCTCTGACCACATGAGTGACATTGAAAATATGTGAGGAACACAGAGGGTGTGTGTGGGCAGGGAAATATGAATGGGCATAGAGGGGACATGGTAACAAGAGGAGGAATATGTGAAATGAGCAGTCGTGTAAAGGACATACTAGTGTAAGGGGGCATGAGTGATATGAGGGAGTATGTGGGATTTAAGGAAGTACAGAGCGCATGTATGATGGGTACATCATATGTATGTCAAAAAAAAACAACAGGCTGATACCCCAGAGAATGGAGGCAGTTGTTCGAGTCTCCTCATCTGCCTTCTTGAGTGCCTAGAATTAAAATACGGTGAAATATAAAAGATGGGTCAGCAAAGTCACTAAGTTTCTTGAATTGACCGTTTATCAATCTTCATAAAAGTCTGGCCTGTTATCTCTCCCTTCCAACAATCTGTTCTGCCACTCTGGGGCTCAAGCTAGGGTATGGCTGCACTAGTATCTCATTGTGGCCCTCATAAATACGGCTAACAATGAGAAGGTGTCGGACTGTGTCCATCATTGCCCAATCTCTGCATAAATGCACTTACCTGGATAACAATCAGAAATGCTCCCTGCCCCTTCATGACATTATTCCCCCTTGTTTTTCTCAATCTGTATGCAGTGTTTCATCACAACATTGTCCTTCAATGCATTTACATTAATGATATAGATGAAGGCATTAAAAGTAATATGAGCAAATTTGCTGATGACACAAAGTTGGGTGGCAGTGTGAAATGTAAGGAGGATGTTATGAAAATACAGGGTGACTTGGACAGGCTAGGTGAGTGGGCAGATGCATGGCAGATGCAGTTTAATGTGGATAAACGTGTGGTTATCCACTTTGGTGGCAAGAACAGGAAGGCAGATTACTATCTAAATGGAGTCAAGTTAGGTCAAGGGGATGTACAACGAGATCTAGGTGTTCTTGTACATCAGTCAATGAAAGCAAGCATGCACGTACAGCAGGCAGTGAAGAAAGCTAATGGCATGCTAGCCTTCATAACAAGAGGAATTGAGTATAGGAGCAGAGGGGTCTTTCTGCAGCTGTACAGGGCCCTGGTGAGACCGCACCTGGAGTATTGTGTACAGTTTTGGTCTCCAAATTTGAGGAAGGTCATCCTTGCTGTTGAGGGAGTGCAGCATAGGTTCACAAGGTCAATTCCCGGAATGGCGGGACTATCATATGTTGAAAGATTGGAGCAACTGGGCTTGTATACACTTGAATTTAGAAGTATGAGAGGGGATCTGCTTGAGACATATAAGATTATTAAAGGATTGGACATTGTAGAGGCAGGAAACATGTTTCCACTGACGGGTGAGTCCAGAACCAGAGGACACAGTTTAAAAATAAGGGGTAAGCCGTTTAGAACAGAGTTGAGGAGAAACATCTTCACCCAGAGAGTGGTGGATATTTGGAATGCTCTGCCCCAGAAGGCAGTGGAGGCCAACTCTCTGGATAGTTTCAAGAAAGAGATTGATAGGGCTCTTAAAGATAGTGGAATCAAGGGTTATGGGGATAAGGCAGGAACAGGATACTGATTGCGGATGATCAGCCATGATCATATTGAATGGTGGTGCTGGATCGAAGGGCTGAATGGCCTTGTCCTGCACCTATTGTCCACTGTCTAATGTCTATTCAATGTATCAGCATCATCCAATTAGATACAACTGCAATCATTGGGTTCTGTTCTTACATTCTGCTTACTGTCCAAAAATTACTTCGTCAGTGTTTCTGACTTTGCCAGCACAGTTAAGAAGCCAGTAGTCAGAGCAACATAGTTTCCCTCCCCATTCCCTTACCATCACCTCTGTCATCTCTCAAGGATCCATTATTTACCTTCACCAATTTCCCACTTTTCTTTACCTCTTTACTCCCTACACACTGGATCAGCAGCAATTTCTTCCAAGATAAATACCAGGAAGATAAAACCATTTTCTTGGGTTCCCACTGCACTTTTTGCTTCCTCGCCAATGACTGCATTCCTCTCACTGGCGACTTTCTGAGGCGGAACCAGGCTGTTTGCAACTATGGTGTTACATTTCACCCTGATATGACATTCTGACCATATAGCTGTGCCATCATTAAGATTGCCTGTTTCCAATTGTGTAACGTTTCCCAACTCAGTATCTGCTTTAGTTCAGCTGTTGTTGAAAAGTCCTCAGCCATGCCTCCGCTCCCTCTGGAAGTGGCTGTTATAGTGAATTCCTGGCTGACCTCCATGTTCTTTCCTTTGTAAACTTGAGGTCTTCCAAATCTCAGCTGCTCATGTCCTAGCTTACACCATGAACCATTCACCTCTCACCACCCGACACACTGGTGAGAGGTCTTTGCTGGTGCTGGGTCAAAAAAAGTTTTGATTTTGAAACTTCCATCATTGTTTACAAATCACATCCTTTCCTAGCCCTGTCATTGCTTTCATTCCCACAACACTCCAAGATATCTGCGCTCATTTAATTTTTGAGCACCCCTCATTTTAATCACTGAATCATCGATAGCCGTGTCTTCAGTTGTCTATCCCTATGGGCTGGGATTCCCTCTTAATGCCTCAACACCTCATTTTGCTCCTTTAACAAAGCTCCTTTGGTAATTAGACCTAATGTCTCCATATGTGTATCGGTGTCGTTTCTGTTTGATAATGTTCCTGTGAAGAACCTTGGGATATATAGCCATGTCAAAGGTGTGATATAAACATGAAATGATGTTGCTAATACCCTCTTCAAAAGTTTCTTCTTTGACCAAACTTTTGTTTCCCTGCCTTCATATTGCCTCATAAGGCTTATCATGTTGCTATGAAGTGACCTGGGTTAGTGTAACATTCAAAATGTAGAAATACTCACTGTTAACAAAGTCTTGTGGACCCAACTGATGTAGTCCCATCAGCAATACACCTGAGATCCACGAACCAATTGCAGCTTAAGGACCGATCTAATGGCTACCATTGCCAGTTTGGTTCATGCAGGTCCCTGGGTTGCAAACAGGTACCATTCCAGAATTCTTTCGCAAGTTAATTTGTATATAGGTTGGAACTCAAATCAGGATCATGTAAAGCAGCTGTTTTCTAGTACAGGAAATGTTCAATTGTTGGGTCTTTAAAAATTGAAACCAAGTATGAATCACTTTCGTAAGTACGAGCGCTCCTAAGTCAGATGTTTGAAAAAGGGGCTCCTTGGAAACTGACCACTAACTAAACTATGAAAATGGTTGCCTCCCAGGAGATATTCTTCATGTGTGGTAGTTGAAAACTCTGCACTACAATGGACATTATAATATCCAAAAAGGAAGAAACAGTAAAACTGGAAAATGACACGTACTTGACTTGGTTTGATTTATTATTGTCACATGTACCAGGTGCAGTGAAAAGTTCCGTTTTGCTTGCAGTGTAGGCAGATCAGGCCATACAAAGTGCATCAGGGTAATAGAACAGAGCGAAGAATACAATGTTACGGCTGCAGAGAAGGTGCCCAAAGAGTGAGATCAACATTAAATTTAAAATTTGATAGGTCCATTCAGAAGTCTAACAACAGGGGGGAAGAAGCTGTTCTTAAATCTGTTAGTACATGGGTTTAAACTTTTATATCTTCTGCCTGATGGCAGAGATTGGAAGAGATTATAATTGAACTGGAAGAGGCCTTTGTATTGGCTACATTCCTGAGGCAGCGGGAAGTATTGATGCATTGAATGAGAAGTTGCCTTGCATGATGGCCTGGGCTGTATTCACAACACTTTGGTTTCTTAGAGTCCTGGGCAGAGCAGTTGCCATACCAAGCTGTGATGCATTCAAATAGAATGTTTTCTATGTTGCATCTATAAAAATTGATGAAGGTCTTTACGGACATACTGAATTGCATTAGCCTGAAATTGTCTTGTATATCTCAAAACGGGGCATCATTATGACCAGTGCAATCATTTCCAATTATTTGTGCTTGTTAATGATTTTCCCTATGATTTTCTGAAAAACAACTTTTCATATTTAGAAAAACTCTAATTGGACAGGGATTACTGTCTGTGATGTTACTATATGAGCAACTAACTCACTTAAAAGAGGAAAGTCGTATTTGCAGTTGAATTAGCATCTCTTTTTGAATGGCAAGGAGAGAAATTTAGACTGCAGTTGTTGACAATAATTCTGACACCTACAAGTGTGAGTGACGTCGAAATATGTGCTACATGAGTGAAGGAGCCATTGCAATGTACTATTAATATCAGAGAGCCACATCTATTTATTTCAGAGATTCAGAAAGTGCCCTGCAGCTTGCTCAATGTTCAGTGGTTATGAGTTATTAAGCATTGTTATTTTTCACTGCAACTGACTGCCTTATGCACGTTGAGCAAGCATTAAAATTGTATACTAAATATTTTACTGCTGGCAAAAAAAAATGAGGCAGTAAATAATCAATACATCGTAAAACCACATGAGGGCTTTTACTTCTAACATCCATCAACTACATTGTTACACTCAAACCAGTCAAATTGACACCTTTGCTAGTTAGCTGTAAGAAAACAAATTAAAAATAGTGCTGGCATATATTATGAACAAACTCGCAGCAAGCTGAAGGTCACTCATTCAATCTCTGGGTTCTGCTGGCCTTTATAAACCAATTGGACATCATTCTTCAGGTCCATGGCTTTTTAATGGCCCATTTAGGAGCTGCACTGGTATATAGTGCTCTGTAACAATCTCCAATTGAGTCAAGTTTGATTATCTTGGGTCAGCAGTGGTGCATTGAAGCCCAAACTCAAATGTGTTTGTTGGTCGTATTCTGCATTAAAAAATTCTTGTGAAATAAATTATATTTTAGCATTAGAAGAAAACAATACATCAGAAGTAAAGAAAAGTGACTTCCTTTATTCAATAATATGTACTGCAGAGAGATTTACTTTTAAAGTGGAGGAATATTTCATAGGATCTCTAATCGCAGAATTGTTGAAAGCCTGTTGTTATAGAATAGACAGGGTACCGATAATAATAAGTAAAGATTTACATGCGGAATCTACGTTAATGATTTACTTGAAAAGAGTGACATGATCTGTGGTGAATTAACTCAGATTGAATAATGTTTTGCATTGAGTGAGCCTCAATTCATTGGACTACGAGTTAGCCAGTGTCAACGCAGCGTGGAGCTGGAGGAACACAGCAGGTCAGGCAGCAGGAGTAGGAAAGTCAACATTTTGGGTTGGGACCCTTCTTCAGAACTATCTCCAAGTTAGCCACTGTTCCTCTTATTTAACCCCTGTGTTCATGTGTGGGTATTGGATGAAAGTTGAATTGGACCCTATCTTGTGGCCTCACTTCACCCACAAATTCCTCCCACCCCATTAAACAAGCCAGGCCACACTGGCGTCGTAATAGTTAACACTGAGTTGTTTTGCAGGTAAGTTCAAGGCAGGCAGCGATGCAATGGGAGAAAGAACATTGAACAGCACAGGACAAGGCCCTTTGGCCCACTACGTCCATGCTGACCATGATGCCATTCTAAACTAATCCTATCTGCCTGTGGGTGCACTTGAGCTGACAGTGGTCTGCACAATTAATATATTGCCTGCTGTCCATAATAAAAGCATTTCTTTAGCCTAGCTCAGTCTATCTATAAAGCTCAGTTTGGTGAACCGTGTACTGACATTTCAACAACCTACTCCCGTCTTGTTTTTCAGATCATTTAAAGAAACTGCATGGAATTTTGTGAGGAGTTTGAGTTATGTTGAAAGGTACTTTTGACTAATGCTCAGTGGGTGGGCTCTCAAAATACTAACTCTTTCAACGTTCTGTTCTCCATGGATGTCTCTGTATTAATACTGCTTTAAAAAATTAAATTCTGCTTCTAAAAGTATATAGTTGATAAATGCAATTCATCTATAACCATTGCTAATTTAGCATGATTGCAAAATGAAGTAAAATTTGTAGTTCGGTGTGTTTTAAGGGGTGAAAAAATTGAATCTCTTTTCAGCTGGTTACAACTGAGCAGAATGTCAGTGTATGCATAAATGAAGGAAGCTAAATTTAAACCCTTTTGCTCACCATTGTAGTGGAATACACCCAGACATGAATTATTTGAGCTGAAAGAGTTACTATTTTTCCAGTTTATTCTTTCGAGCAGTCTTGGGCAACTCATTCTGGGAGAGCTGGAATGCTAGACTCAGGACAATGGCGAAGGCTTTGTTTTCTGATCTAACCAAAGGCTCGTGCTGTTTTGCTTTTCTTCACGCCTCAGGCACGACATGGAGAGCACAGACAATGGAGGAATTGCTTCTGAAAAGAGCAAACCCTTAGACAGATCTGTGGAGGACCTCAGTAAAAGCAACTCTTCACCTACCCATGGATCGTCCAGAACTAGTAGCCGTCATCTCACTGTCAGGTGAGGAGGGAACAAGGGGTGTGGTCTCAAAGTGGTTGAAATGATCGCCGTGCCATTAGTTTTCTTGTTTGACTGGAAACATTTAATGCCAACTAGTAGTGCAGCAGGATGATTTTGAAACCAAAGCAAGCTCAACTGCCAATTACTAGGGCTCCTAACAACAATATTTTGTAAGTCAAGTTTATTCTACCATATTCTGAAAGTTTTGGGTGGTTTTATACATTTGAGTCGGTGAAACTCTGAATCTGGCATGCGTAAAGTTACGATCTGTCCTTCTGTGTTTAGTCTGTAACTTTATAACAGAACAGGAACACTTTGAAATGATGGCATGAGCTTTGGAGGGCAAGGTGGGTGTAACTTCCAGCTGCACATTTTAGATAGCGAACCAATACAGCAATTCATACACCCATCAGAGTGCAAAGGTGAATAGTTACCGCGTTAGTGCTGATATTGAGAACACAGTGGTAACTGCAGGGATAAAGCTGTCTAATCTGGTGCACAAATGATGGGTTAAAGCTACTTTTTAAGGATTGGGCCAATGTAACATTTCTTCCACCAGGGGCCCACACTGCTCAGCTTCCTGAGTCTCTGAGTGAAGCCACGGGTTTAGTAGCAGAATAGAGCACTTTGGTGCTATAGGTGCAAAACGCACTGAACATTGTTTAAGGCAAGCTGAACTCATTCTAAACCAAGCTTCACTGAAATCAGAGAGAGGAGGAAAGAGATCTTAGTCACACTGATATGCATCATATTAGAATAGAAAATAAATAGAAATTTATTGTCACATGAACTCTTGCATGAAAAATACAGTTTTATATGTTGCCGCATTGCAGCGCCTTAATCAATGACAGAAGTCTTACATCTTAATTTTTAAAAAAATAAAACTAAGACAAAGCTCATCACAATTCAGCCAATGACTCCTGAACTCAGGGAAAGCTGATTAAGGAACGACTGAATAATGTGAAGGCGCAGCCGGGATGAGGCTGTGATTCTGGGACAAGAACTCCATTCGAGGATGAGACTACTTCTCTTCAAAGAGACCACCTGCTAGGCTGCTGGAATACCTGGAAGCTGAAGATAAAGAAGACCATCATGTTGGGACAAGACCACCACGTCAGGCCTAGACACTGGGAGAGCACCACGCTGTGCCAAAACTGCCACCACTCCTCCTTCAGGCGCCCAGGCCTAGCCACAGACCCGAAGCTTCAGCCTAGCCTGCGGTTCTAGGCAGGGGACATAAGCCCAGTGCCTGTTCCTTGCTCACCAGAGATGTCAGGCTGGGATGGAGCGGCATCCAGCTCAATACTGTTGCTGTGCAGGAAGTAACAGGAAACTGTGGCAGCTCATTGCTCCCTCTGGTCCTCCAATCCAGTCTAACATGTCAGACATTGCTGGGGCGGCTCTGGAGGAATTGCTCGGTTTGGAGACAGGACGATAATTTTCCTGACAACAGATATTCTTCCAAACCTACCGGGGTCAAGGTCTCAAGATTAAAGCCGTTTGAAGGATGAGGAGAGGATTAGATGAAGACAGTTAGCACTTTGTTGGGGTCATTTTGACTTTGTGCAAAAATGGGCACCTGTTAAACAAAAGGCCATTTTATGCCTTTCCTCATTTTTCTTTTTATTTACTTCAAAGGTTTGCAACTTGGGCCTGACTTACTTTCACCTGTTTTACGTAGACACAAAGTTAACTTAACCCTGTCTATTTACATATTAGAAGGCCCTTATCACCTGGGTCCAGACTTTTGATACAAATAGACAATAGACAATAGGTGCAGGAGTAGGCCATTCGGCCCTTCGAGCCAGCACCACCATTCGTTATGGTCATGGCTGATCATCCACAATCAGTATCCTGTTCCTGCCTTATCCCCATAACCCTTGATTCCACTATCTTTAAGAGCCCTATCAATCTCTTTCTTGAAACTATCCAGAGAGATGGCCTCCACTGCCTTCTGGGGCAGAGCATTCCATATATCCACCACTCTCTGGGTGAAGAAGTTTCTCCTCAACTCTGTTCTAAATGGCTTACCTCTTATTTTTAAACTGTGTCGTCTGGTTCTGGACTCCCCCATCGACAGAAACATACTTCCTGCCTCCAGATTGTCCAATCCCTTAATAATCTTACATGTCTCAATCAGATCCCCTCTCATCCTCCTAAACTCAAGCGTATGCAAGCCTAGTTGCTCCAATCTTTCAACATATGATAGCCACGCCATTCCGGGAATTGACCTCGTGAACCTATGCTGCACTCCCTCAACAGCAAGAATAACCTTCCTCAAATTTGGAGACCAAAACTGTACACAATACTCCAGGTGCAGTCTCACCAGGGCTCTGTACAGCTGCAGAAGGACCCCTCTGCTCCTATACTCAATTCCTCTTGTTATGAAGGCTAGCATGCCATTAGCTTTCTTCACTGCCTGCTGTACCTGCATGTTTGCTTTCATTGACTCCATTTACATAGTAATCTGCCTTCCTGTTCTTGCCACCAATATGGATAACCACACATTTATCCACATTAAACTGCATCAACTGTGCATCTGTCCACTCACCTAGCCTGTCCAAGTCACCCTGTATTCTCATAACATCTTCCTCACATTTCACCCTGCCACCCAGCTTTGTGTCATCAGCAAATTTGCTAATATTACTTTTAATGCCTTCATCTATATCATTAAAGTATATTGTAAATAGCTGCGGTCCCAGCACCGAACCTTGTGCAACGCCACTGGTCACTGCCTGCCATTCCAAAAGGGACCCGTTTATCATTACTCTTTGCTTCCAGTCAGCCAGCCAAATTTCAGCCCAAGCCAGTATTTTCCCCCCAATACCATGTGCCCTAATTCTGCTCACTAATCTCCTATGTGGGACTTTATCAAAGGCTTTCTGAAAGTCCAGGTATACTACATCCACTGGTTCTCCCTTGTCCATCTTCATAGTTACATCCTCAAAAAATTCCAGAAGATTAGGCAAGCACAATTTCCCCTTCATAAATCCATGCTGACTCTGACCTATCCTGTTACTGCTATCCAAATGATTCGTAATTTCATCTTTTATAATTGACTCCAGCATCTTTCCCACCACTGACGTCAGGCTAACCGGTCTATAATTCCCTGTTTTCTCTCTCCCTCCTTTCTTAAAAAGTGGGACAACATTAGCCACCCTCCAATCCGCAGGAACTGATCCTGAATCTATAGAACATTGGAAAATAATTACCAATGCGTCCACGATTTCTTGAGCCACCTCCTTAAGTACCCTGGGATGTAGACCATCAGGTCCCAGGGACTTATCAGCCTTCAGACCTAACAATCTATCCAACACCATTTCCTACCTCATATAAATTCCCTTCAGTTCATCCATTACCCCAGGTCCTTCAGCCACTATTGCATCTGGGAGATCGCTTGTGTCTTCCCTAGTGAAGACAGATCCAAAGTACCTATTCAACTCTTCTGCCATTTCCTTGTCCCCCATAATAAATTCACCCGTTTCTGTCTTCAAGGGCCCAATTATAGTTTTAACCATTTTTTTTCCTTTCACATCCCTAAAAAAGCTTTTACTATTCTCTGTTATATTTTTGGCCAGTGTGCCTTCGTACCTCATTTTTTCTCCACATATTGCCTTTTTAGCTATCCGCTGTTGCTCTTTAAAAGCTTCCCAGTCCTCCAGCTTCCCACTCATCTTTGCTATGTTATACTTCTCTTTTATCTTTATACAGTCCTTAACTTCCCTCGTCAGCCACGGCCGCCCCTGCCTCCCCTTAGGATCTTTCTTCCTCTTTGGAATGAACTGTTCCTGCACCTTCTTCTTTATATCCAGAAATACCTGCCATTCTTGTTCCACTGCCATCCCTGCTAGGGTATTGAACCATTGAATTTTGGCCATCTCCTCCCTCATAGCTCCATAGTTCCCTTTATTCAACTGCAATACTGATTCTTCCTTCTCCCTCTCAAATTTCAGATTAAAACTTATCATATTGTGGTCACTACCTCCTAATGGCTCCTTTACTTTGAGGTCCCCGATCAAATCCGGTTCATTGCACAACACCAGATCCAGAATTGCCTCCTCCCTGGTAGGCTCCAGTACAAGCTGTTCCAAGAATCCATCTCGGAGGCACTCCACAAACTCCCTTTCTTGGGGTCCAGCACCATCCTGATTCTCCCAGTCTACCTGCATGTTGAAATCTCCCATAACAACTGTAGTGATACCTTTGTGACAGGCCAATTTCAACTCTTGATTCAACTTGCACCCCACCTCCTGACTACTGTTTGGGGGCCTGTAGATAACTCCCATTATGGTCTTTCTACCCTTAGAATTCCTCAGCTGTATCCATACTGACACTACATCTCTTGATTCTATGTCCCCCCTCGCAAGGGGCTGAATATCATTCCTCACCAACAGGGCCACCCCACCCCCTCTGCCCGTCAGTCTGTCCTTTCGATAGCATGTATAGCCTTGAATATTCATTTCCTAGGCCCTGTCTACTTGAAGCCACGTCTCAGTTATCCCCACAACATCGTACCTGCCAATCTTCAACTGAGCCTCAAGCTCATCCACCTTATTTCTCATGCTTCGTGCATTCATATGTAATATTTTTAATTTGTTACTCCCCTCACCCTTCCTATCAATCCCTATTTCACCTGACCATTCTGTATGAACCCTTCTTGAGTTTTCTGCTCGGTTGATTCTGTTGTCTTACCTAACTTCTCTTATTTTCACTTTCCCTTTAACATCCTTCTTAAATTTCCAGTATGTCCCCTCCCCTCCACTACTTAGTTTAAACACACTTGCGTTGCAGTGGCAAACCTGCCTGCCAGAATGCTGGTCCCCCAAATGTGACATAACCTCAGCCATGTGTTCCATTTCCCCACGAGTTTTGCTGAAGCAGTGAGAGGAGATGGGGACAGTTTGCTGAGACAGCAAAGACCCTTGTGCCCCTTAATTCTGTAAGAGCAAGGAGACTTCATGATGGAATTAGTGCTAACATTGTGTCAGAACTTAACAGATCACATCTGCTGATACAAATAGGTGCAGTGCAACCTCAAAGCATGGAGTCTTCCTCCAAAGAGGACGTGGCTGAAGTGGTCTGAAGGGGCAGCTGAATCCTCTTGAATCACAGGCCCAGATATGTGGTTCCTCCAGCCCTCCCTTCCACTGCTTTCCAGTCACTAATTTATCATGGTGAAACACTCTGTTTTCAGTCGTTATCCACTTGACACAGTGACAGTACAGTGTTCCCTGCTTGGCTGCACAATGAGAGACCCAACATTAAATAATGCAGATAGGCATATTGTATGATTGCAAGTATCTAATGGAGATAAATAGGCTTTTTGCCCTGAAGATATCTTCAGTTGTGAATAAAAGTAAATGAACAGCAACTTTTTGTGCCAACGTCTTATTTTGCTACCGTGGCCCACTCTGATGTTGAGCCTTTAAACATGATAGACAGCTGAATATCAAGAAATGTTGCTGTCCCCTCCTCCTATCACTGCAGTTATTTTCATCAACCTCTGCAGCAGCTGGGCCTTGACCCTGGACCTTCTGGGTGGCATGAGGCTCAGTGACCCAATGGTTAGCACTGCTGCCTCACAGCGCCAGGGACCCGGGTTCAAGTCCACCGTCGGGCTGTTTCTGTGTGGACCTGAACCCAGGTCCCTGGCGCTGTGAGGCAGCATTGTCCATGTGGAGTTTGCACATTCTCCCTGTGTCTGCATGGGTTTCCTCTGGGGGCTCCACTTTCCTTGCCCATTCCAAAGATGTGCGAGTTAGGTGGATTGGCCAGGCTAAATTGCCCATAGTGAATGTGCAAGCTGGGTGGGCTAGCCATTGGAAATGGGGGTTACAGGAATAGCGTAGTGGGTGGTGGCTCTTGGGATGCTGTTGGGAAGGTTTGTGTGGACTTGATGGGCTGAATGGTTCGCACTGTAGGGGTTCTATGATTCTGGCTCAGAGAAAGGGGCACTATCACGACACCGCAACAGCCCACCAGATGCAGAGGTGTGAGGCCTATTGCTTCCCCGAGCCATCCATTTTCAGCCATTAAAGTAAATAGGTTGGGAGACATGAAACTAATTTTCTTGCTGATCCTGCCATCTCAGACCACTGCTCCCATTGCACTCACAATCCCCAATCCCTGATCCACAAACGGGTGTGCCGTGGGGCAGCCGGCCACCCTGTTACTGCTGCAAGTATGTGAAACACACTGATATGGGTGAGGCCTCTGAAATGCCAAAAACACAGCTTGCATTAAGTAATGTGTTAATCCTTGTCACCCCAACATGCTCTTACAGAAGGCTGGGCACACATTATTGATATAACATCCGGCAGAAGCCCCATTAGAGGGTGGAGCCTGGATGGATACTAAATAGGAGGCCCAACAGATACATTTGAAACATCTGAGGTAAAAGATAATCTTGGGACACAAGTTTGGGATAACAGATCGTTCTACAAAACAAGTCAGCCCTGTGTCCAGGCTCATTAATCAATGTGCTCGGGTCTTATTCAACGAGAACGGTTCATGAGCTTCAGCAGTTGTATAGCTGATGTGTTAATATTAACCTCTTTCTGTGTTGCTTTCATGCTTCTTGGGGATGTGTCTTCTCTCGGTGGGTACATGAAGAAAAAAATCAAAAGCTAACCAGAGAGCAGTATTGCTTTAAATTCTGGAAGCCATGTAGGTTCCCTCTAAGCAATGAAATTCCCCTAAGAATCTCCATGTTTGATGTACTGCTCACCCACTGTGCTGTCCTCTTTAGCCCATGTGTAATATAATGTTCAGTCCACACAGATCTGCTGTATGACGTACTGTACAATCTGTTGACCTCCCCTCCCTCGATACACACGTAGGATAGCTAACCGGTGCAGGTGTGTGTGTGTGTGTGTGTGTGTGTGTGTGTGTGTGTGTGTGTGTGTGTGTGTGTGTGTGTGTGTGTGTGTGTGTGTGTGTGTGTGTGTGTGTGTGTGTGTGCGTGCGCGCGCGCGGGCTCACTCCACAGCAGAGTGACAGATCCTTCAAACCACAAAACTCACCATTTGCCTTCCTCAGTGCACCACATACCTGCCCGTAAATGCCTTCAAGTATGAGTCAAAGAGGCCAACCCCTTCTTGGCCAATAGCCAATCACCTGCTTTGCAGATGGTCCATGGCACCACAGAGGCAGGCTGGCTTGAACCCAGCTATGAACAATGTTGGCTCATAGCTCTGTGATTTTTTTAAAATGCTTTATCTGTACTTGTCACTCACCCTTAGGAATTTACCAGAGACATATAGAGTTCTCCAGTATGGGTGAGTAATGAATTTATCATTGCAGACGTCAGCAGAAACTATGGCTGCTCATCGTCTTGTCATTGGCCAACGAGTGAAAATATGCCAGAAATAAGACTTAAAATATCATGGCAACCATTTGACCTGTTGCCATGGTGTAAAGCTCATATACTTTGCCCCAGTGCTGTTGTACACTTATAGATTTTTCTTTTGCTTAGCTTCTACTTGCAAGTGAATGGTAACAATTAGAAAACAAAGGAATCTGCTCCACATTTAACCCGAATTCATTGTCAAATGTTCAGACAGACCAGACGTCAGCTTGGAATTATTCTCTTTCTGTGGTCTCTTTTTTGCTTGACCACAAAGATGGAAATAATGGGCAGTGCTTTAATGGGGCCTGTTCAATTGGGAAATGCGGTGGGCAGTGGAATTAATTAAGTCAGAGCTGAAATGTAGATCTCCTGACGATGAATTGGAGGGTAGAGATTAAGTCAGAGACATTATAGTATCTGTTTGGGAACTTCACTCCTGTCATCATTTGAGCTCCCTGGGACCAGCCTGTAGTATACCTGAGTCATACGGCCACATGCAATAGGAGTATTCGGCTATTCAGCCCATTGAGGCTATTCACCATTCAGATAAAATCATGGCTGCTCTTCTTGCAGCCTTAACTCTACTTTCCTGTTGCCCCCTCCATTAGCCTTACCTCCTTTACCAAATGAAAATCCCTCCAAACTCAACCTTGAATATATTTGATGGCTAACCACCAGTGTTGACTCTAAAAGAGACACTCACTAACTTCTGGGAGAAGAAGGTCGTCCTCCCCTCCACCTCAGATTTCCTGCTTTGATCTTGATCTGGAATTGGTCTGTTAACACAGACAGTGGGTCATGTCATGTGCCTTTTTCTACAGTTGCTCTCGTGACTAGTACGTTTTGAGCAACCTGCAGAAGTTTAGGAGAGTTCGGCTTGGTTTGACAACTTCTGGATCAGGCAGATGACCTCTATGAGGCGTTCCAACACTGCAGTGGAGGAGCATGCCTCTGGAGCCATCATCAAGCACACTTGTTCAAGGTGTGCTTTTGCTGCTTTGCCTGGGCCTGAGCAACTTGTGCAGTCTATGTTGTAGCACTGTGCCACCTGGCCATGCACTGTGACTGGGTGAACAGAGTGCATGAGCCATTCCTGGATGCTAGGGTCGTGGAGAGATGTGTGAGGGATACAGGGCATGATCTCTCCTGCTGTTACCTGAGAACCTGTGGGGAGGAGGCTACTGCTAGACTGAGGGGCTGACCACCATACAGGCTCAGACATAGGTGCGGTGGAGAGGGGGCTCGGATGTGCTGGGAGTGAAGTGCCCTGACTAGAAAAGTATAATGAGGTGTGGGAATGTGGGAGAATGGAGTGGTTTGAGGGGATGCAGGAGCAGGAGGCCTACAGGAAAGTTAGGCTTACACTGTGGAGTCTCTGTTTGTTCGAGAAGCTCCTTGTTGCCAAGCTGCCAAAGCATCACTTGACTGCAACATTCACCAATGAAAACACGGCCTGTCTCAATCTTACACCTCCTGTGACTGCCCACCACCCCTTCAAAGTTTAATTAGAATCACACCTGTTTAACCAGAATTAGTGCCCTGTCCGTTTCTGCTTTTAGAACCCTGCTATTAAATTCCACCTTATTTATATTCATTAACAGAATGAGGACATCACTGGCTAGGCAGCATTTATTGCCCATCCCTAATTGCCCAGAGGGCATGTTGCGATGTGTCTGGAGTCACATGTAGGCCAGATCAAGTAAGGATGGCAGTTTCCTTCCCTAAAGCACATTAGCGAACCAGATGGGTTTTTCTGACAATTGGTAATGGATTCATGATCATTATTAGATGCTTAATTCCAGATTTGTTTAAAATTGAATTCAATGGTGGGATTCAGACCTGGCCCCCAGAACATTATCTGTGTCTCTGGATTAACAGTCCACTGGTAATACCACTAGACCATCGCCTCTCCTATTTCCTGTACCTATACTCGATCAATCCACACAGATGTTTTCAAACTCCCTATTCGATCTATGTTGCTGTCCCGGGTTATTTAAAAGTCACTGATCTTCCAGCCATCAGTCTGAAGCAGATTCCACAGTCTGTTTCTCCCTGTTACCAATCGTGCATTAAAAACACAAACCCAGTCGCCTGAAACTCATAGGTCATAATGCCTGCTCATTGTGTCTGTCGCAGGCACACCATGCACAGTAGAAAAGCACTGAGGAACTCCCGGATTGTGAGCCAGAAGGACGATGTTCATGTCTGTATAATGTGTCTACGTGCCATCATGAACTACCAGGTAAGAGGAAACCATGTGGTCTGTCATGTACGAGTTTTGGCTTTAGATTGGATTGAGCTCCTGTATTTGTTCCTATCTCAGGAACTTCTACAGTGTGCTTCTGCCTGTGTCAGTGTTATCAATTTCTTGAGCATCACTCTTTTTAATGAAGAATTTATCTTTGTTTTCTAATGAAAATATAATTTGATAAATCTCCCCCTCTGAATTAGTGCGTGGGTATGCCACACACTGTAATCCCTACCTCTTCAGAACTGCCCCGATCTTAGGTGAAGCTGATCAAGTTGGATTCATGCTTCGATGACAGATTCTGACCTTGGGCTGAGAAATCTCCAAATCTTAATTCACTTTGGAAATCGAAGCGCAAAATCTAGTAAAAAGTTATCAAGTGCTTTATCTTCGAGCCGTCGATATACAATCAATTATGTTCCAGTGTGTACACATTTATTAATATAGAGAACGTTAACCCTAACCCTGACCCTGACCCTAACCCTAACACGATCAAAACATACAAATGACTACAACTTGAATGACTCACCCAAGACAGCCTCAGTGTGCCATCCAGAGTGATTTTTTTTATTCGTTCATGAATATGGACGTCATCCTGAACAGCACAGTCAGCGGCAGTATCTGAGCTTACCTTCAGCTCGGTCACAGGTTGGGTTTGGGTTTAGACAGGTTAGAAGCAAAAGAGAAGGAATGACTGAAAGCAAGATTTTCTCCAATATGTGGGTGAAAGCCACTGAAGAGACTATAAGAACTAGCAGCAGGAGTGGGCAATTCAGCCCCTTAAGTATATGGAATGATTAGATTAGATTCCCTACAGTGTGGGAACAATCCATTCGGCCCAACAAGTCCACACCGTCCCTTGGCGCATCCCACCCAGACCCATCCCCCTATAACCCACTCACCCCTGAACACTACGGGAAATTTAGCATGGCCGATGCACCTAGCCTGCACATCTTTGGACTGTGAGAGGAAACCGGAGCATCCAGAGGAAGCCCGCACAGACTCAGGGAGAATGTGCAAACTCCACACAGAGAGTCACCCGAGGGTGGAATCGAACACGGGTCCCCGGTCCTGTGAGGCTGCAGTGCTAACCACTGAGCCACTGTGCCTCCCCCCTAATGATTATGGGTGATCGCCTCTCGGCTTCAACTTCACTTTTCTACTTGCTCTTTACAACCCTTCAACCTGTAACTGATCAAAAACCTGCTTATTTCCTCCTTAAACTTACTCAATATGCCAGCAATGCACACACTCCGGTTTAGTGAATGCCACAGATTCATGACCCTTTGAGAGAAGTAATTTTTCCTCATCTCGGTTTTAAATCTGCTACCCCTTATCCTAAAACTAAGACTATCGTTCCACACTGCCCCACAAAAGGAAATTTTCTCTAATTTGTCAATCCCCATTAGCGTTATACCTCAATTGGATATCCTGTCATTCTTTTTAATTCTAGAGACTATAGGTCTAAACTGCTCAATCCTTCTTCAGAGAATAAACCCTTTACTCTGGAATCAATCACCTCCTCTGAACTGCCTCCAATGTAACTACATTCCTCCAGTAAGGAGACCAAAATTGTATAGAGTGCTCCACATCTGATCTCATTAATGCCTTGGACAGTCATGGCAATGCTTCCCTACTTGAATACTCTATTCTTTTGGCAATAAATACTAAAATTCCATTTGCCTTCCTTAATATCTGCTGTACCTGCATACCAGCTTTCTGCGAGAAATGGCAAAAATACTAATTAAAACTAATGGTTCTAAAGTTATTATAGCCTCAAAAGATTAATACAACAAAGCTGAACCATGCAGATGGCTACATGATGTACATTTTTCTAATCTTTTGTCCTGCCTTTCTTTGGGTTGACTTTGAGTAGTTTGGGGCATCCAATCCTGGAAAAGGCAGAGAGAATGTGAAATGTTACTTGCCAGGAGAGTACTTGAGATAAAAAGCTACAGCCATAAAGCAAGATCTAGGATCAATATCCCTGGTCTCCTTTATAATTCGTATCTGCCAAATCTTGCCTACATGTGTCTGGCATGCTATGATGGAATATCAAAAATGTGAAACAACAAAAGGAGGCAAAGAGGATACTTAATACAGGATTTTAAAATGATTAATGATTTTGAGGGTGATGGGAGACTATTTGCTCATTAGGGAAGTTATATTAAGGCTTGTCAGTTGAAAAAATGTAATGCTAAGGAGTGGGGATAGAAACAGTTTTGTTTTGTACAAGGTCTTGATACAGAATGGAATGCTTTAGCGCAGAGACGGGTTAAAACTGAGACTATTGTAATTTGTTTTAGCTAGGAAAGGGAAATGACAGGGGCAGAGCAAGGCACATGGCTTCGACAAAAGAATCAGCTGATGGAATTAGAGATAATGGGAACTGCAGATGCTGGAGATTCCAAGATAATAAAATGTGAGGCTGGATGAACACAGCAGGCCAAGCAGCATCTCAGGAGCACAAAAGCTGACGTTTCGGGCCTAGACCCTTCATCAGAGAGGGGGATGGGGGGAGGGAACTGGAATAAATAGGGAGAGAGGGGGAGGCGGACCGAAGATGGAGAGTAAAGAAGATAGGTGGAGAGGGTGTAGGTGGGGAGGTAGGGAGGGGATAGGTCAGTCCAGGGAAGACGGACAGGTCAAGGAGGTGGGATGAGGTTAGTAGGTAGCTGGGGGTGCGGCTTGGGGTGGGAGGAAGGGATGGGTGAGAGGAAGAACCGGTTAGGGAGGCAGAGACAGGTTGGACTGGTTTTGGGATGCAGTGGGTGGGGGGGAAGAGCTGGGCTGGTTGTGTGGTGCAGTGGGGGGAGGGGATGAACTGGGCTGGTTTAGGGATGCAGTAGGGGAAGGGGAGATTTTGAAACTGGTGAAGTCCACATTGATACCATATGGCTGCAGGGTTCCCAGGCGGAATATGAGTTGCTGTTCCTGCAACCTTCGGGTGGCATCATTGTGGCAGTGCAGGAGGCCCATGATGGACATGTCATCAAGAGAATGGGAGGGGGAGTGGAAATGCATCAAGAGAATGGGAGGGGGAGTGGAAATTTCCACTCCCCCTCCCATTCTCTTGATGACATGTCCATCATGGGCCTCCTGCACTGCCACAATGATGCCACCCGAAGGTTGCAGGAACAGCAACTCATATTCCGCCTGGGAACCCTGCAGCCATATGGTATCAATGTGGACTTCACCAGTTTCAAAATCTCCCCTTCCCCTACTGCATCCCTCAACCAGCCCAGTTCGTCCCCTCCCCCCACTGCACCACACAACCAGCCCAGCTCTTCCCCCCCACCCACTGCATCCCAAAACCAGTCCAACCTGTCTCTGCCTCCCTAACCGGTTCTTCCTCTCACCCATCCCTTCCTCCCACCCCAAGCCGCACCCCCAGCTACCTACTAACCTCATCCCACCTCCTTGACCTGTCCGTCTTCCCTGGACTGACCTATCCCCTCCCTACCTCCCCACCTACACCCTCTCCACCTATCTTCTTTACTCTCCATCTTCGGTCCGCCTCCCCCTCTCTCCCTATTTATTCCAGTTCCGTCCCCCCATCCCCCTCTCTGATGAAGGGTCTAGGCCCGAAACGTCAGCTTTTGTGCTCCTGAGATGCTGCTTGGCCTGCTGTGTTCATCCAGCCTCACATTTTATTAGCTGATGGAATTAGCCTTGGGCTGAACTAGAAAAGAGCTGTCACAGACAACTCTTTGTGCACAGTGCTAAGGGCCAGATCTCCCTCGAAATATATTAAGAAGGTAACCTAGATCCTAACTTCTTCTAATTTTAAAGTGAAGTGCTGTGCTCTAGTTGCAATTTGATTGGTCAAACTACTCGGCATTAAGATTTTTGAGAAGATTTGTAGCTTGGGTTGTGGGTGAGGTGATAGACCTGCTCCCTGGGCTGGTGTGTTTGCTTGCAGATGTTTTGTCACTTTGCTAGGCAACATCATCACTGCACCTCCGGTAGAGTGTTGGAGTTCCATCCCACTTTTTTCTATATGCTTCATTTTGGTTGGCATCACTTCCGGTTCTGTTTTCAGTGGTTTGTATATGGGGTTGAGTTCAATGTGTTTGTTGATGGAGTTCCGGTCGGAATGCGAGGCCTCCAGGAATTCCCTGGCATGTCTCTGTTTGGCTTGTGCTAATATGATTGTGTTATCCCGCTCAAATTTGTGTCCTTCTTTATCCCTGTGTATTGAGACCAGTGAGAATTGGTCATGTCTCTTGGTGCCTAGTTGGTGTTCGTGGATCCTTATTGCCAGTTTTCTTCCAGCTTGGCCTATGTAATGTTTCTCACAGTCCTTGCATTGTTTTTTGTGTATTACATAGGTTTTATTGGTTGTGAGTATGGGATCCTTTTCATTCAACAGTAGCTGGCGCAGGGTGGTTGTTGATTTTTGGGCTACCCTGATACCTAGGAGTCTGAGTATTTTTGTGAACATCTCTGATGTACAATAGGGTGACTGGTGTGTCTGGCCGTGTTGTATCTTCCTGTTGTGGTCTGTCAGCAGATGGTGCTTTTTGTGACAGGAAGACACAACATGGCCAGACACAAGCCACCCAACAGTACATTAGGGACATATCAGAGATGACCACAAGACTACTCAGATCCTTAGGTGTCAGGGTAGCCCACAAACCAACAATGACCCTGCGACACCTACTGATGAAGGTAAAAGATCTCATACCCACAGCCAATAAAACTAACCTAATGTACAAAATATCATGCAAGGGCTGTGAAAAACATTACACAGGCCAAACTGGAACAAAACTGATGATAAGCTTGCATGAGCACGAACTTGCCAACAAGAGACACAACCAATTCTCACTGGTCTCCATACTCAAAGACAAAGAACATGAATTCAACTGGGACAATACATCCATATTAGCACAAGCCAAACAGAGGCTTGGCAGGGAATTCCTGGAGGCCTGGCATTCCAACCAGAAACTCCATCAACAAACCCATTGAACAGGACCCATATATAAACCACTGAAAAACAAAACCAGAAGTGATACCAACCATCCCAGCAAAATGAGGCATACAAATAACAAGCAGGACTGAACACCAACACTTTACCAGAGGTGCACTGACAGTGTTACCGAGCTGGGTGACATAACGTCCGCATCACCAGCTTGGCAAACAAGTCTTACTTGACACTAAGCAAACAACAATTTATTCAACTGCTCTCGTTAATATACAACAAAAGAAAGAAGAAATTGGACTAACTTCACTCTATTGGAAAACCAAACAATAGTAACTATCACTAACTAACTTTTCCAATACAGTAACATGGATACAGTATACAGTAAAAGCAAACAGCAAATGCATGTTGGTGCATTGATTGCTACTTGTATGCACTGGTTCCTGGATGTTTGAATCTGGCAAGAGACAGAGCCAAAATGTGCTGCCAAATTATTAAAGAAAAGTGTCCGTATCTACAGTGGTATTCCTAACTACATGGGAGCCACTTAGGAGTAATTGGTGGTCCTTCCATTAAGCCTATAGGGTTGGGTATGTGGCATCATCCCTGTGTGTATAGCTCTTTGGACAGGTCTTGAATTTGAACATTGCTTGATGTCTTGTGAAATAAGAAAGGGCAGAAATGTAAATTGGGCATCTGGCTCACTACCAAACATTGTACACTGCTGCACAAAACCATAATCTACCCAGCCATGTGCAGCATGCATCTGTCATAGGTAAAGGTTAGTTCAGTTGTGTGGATGGCTTGTTTGCATGCGGTGTGGTGCCAACTGTGTTTGTTCAATTCCCACATCGGTTGAGATTACCATGAAGAATTGTTCTTTTCAATCCCTCCCTTTGTGTGAGGGGTGGTGACCCTGGGGTTAAATCACCATCCTTTTTCTCTCTTGAGTGAGTGAGAGAGCAGACCTGTGGTTTGATGAGGTTATTGTGACTTTACCTATTATCTTTTGCCATTATTTCAGACAAGGCATTCCAAAATGTTTAAAATTATGAAACAAATGAGAGAGTCCGGTTTCTTCTAACCAGAAGACCAGAATTTACAAGTACCTCCGAATCTACAACATTTCCTTGCCAACAGTTATGCTCTATTGGACCTCAGGAATTCCTGTTTACTACAGTTAGACTTAGTGGATGTACCAAGACAAGCCAGGTTAAACACAGCACATTACCCCAGTCCCCGACTTCAGCCACAGAATAGGACATAGTGGATTACCTGGTCCAATGCCTGTGTTTGCGCAAAAACCTAGCTATGATTTGCAGCTGGTGAAGTCCCTAGGTTAAAGATTTCCTGATTTATAAATTGCAGATTGTAAAATAAAAACAATTCTGCTCCGGTTGTATTTTCTCAGGGATGACGGTGTCACTGGTAAGATCAGCATTTATTGCCTGCCCCTAACTGTACTTGAGAAGGTTACAGGAGGGCCATTGCATCCAAGTGGTCAACACATACTCACAGCAGAGTTCGTCAGCAGTTCGGGATTTGACTTGGTGTCAGCGAACAGCTGGTGATAGCTCTGGATGACGTGGTTTGGAAGGAAATTTGGATTGAATTGAATTGAATTAACTTTATTGGCACCCGCGCTCAGATGAGTACAAGGAAAAGTTTATAGTGGCCTCATTACAGTGCCACCTTGGGTACAAAAGTGTAGATACTTCTGGTCAATTTCTTAAGAAAAAACCAAAACAAATCCCGACCTGAAACATCAGCTTTCCTGCTTCTCTGGTACTGCCTGACCTGCTGTTTCATCCAGCTCTACGCCTTGTTATCTTAAATTAGAAAAGTGCGCAGGTCTCCTCCATCCTTGTTGAGGTTACAGATTTGGAAAGTGTTATTGAACAAGCCTTGGTGAGGTGCTGCAGTGCATCTTGTAGACCGTACTCACTGCTGCAACTGTGCCGAGATGGTGGTGGCAGTGAATGCTGAAGGAGGTGGATGGAGGGCTGAATGTGCTGGCCGCACTGCTCTGCACAGTTCAAGCTCCTTGATTATTTTTTGGAGCTGCACTTATTGTATTATTTTTTCCGTTCAAATGTCACATTTTGTGTCCAATTTCCAGCTCTTTGAACAGATGTTACTCCTAGCCCATTTCCCCTGTTCTGATTGGAGATTAGTTCTCAAAGATGCTGATTAGCTAAAAGAGGCCTGCTGACTTCACTCGAACACTTAACCAATCAGTAGCTCTGGGGACCAGAATTTCCTTTCCATTTAGTAAAATGTTTTTTTCGATTACTTATTCTCACCTCACTGAATTTCAATGCTAATTCTTGTCATTTTTTTAGTGAAGCCCCTTACCCTGCCTCCCACTATCATTAACAGGCGGCACAATTGGACTCTTTGATATTCCTTCCCTAAAGCCCTGCACGCCCCTTTTAAATCTTCAAAAATCTCACAAAACCCACTGTTTTTCATCAGCCTTTTGGTGACTGGGAATCTCTCCCCTCCTCCACAGCTCAGCATCTGTTCCATTTAGCTATTTTAAATCTTTGCTTCTCCCTATCCTAGGACTCACTTGTATTGCTGAATAAATTCTTGGTGTTGGATGGCACCATTGATGAGATTAATTCAATGTCGACAATGATTCAGAACCTGCACTGAAAGAGACAGCAATCAGATGCAGAACTGGAGCACTCCAACCCTCAAACAAAAGGGCTACCTGCTGTGAGATATAGCCAGTGAAATGTGTTATTGGGCTAAACCTTATTCATTTCAGTCAAAGCTTAAAAAAGGAAAGGGAATTACTGAATGTCAGACAGCGATGTGTGAGGAGCTAAGGCGCAAATCTTGATGATGTTTAATTGGCAGCATGTTCTACTTAATGCAGCATTATCGAAGCTGGCAAATATTTGCCCTCTGGAGAGTTCAAATAGGATTTAGCAATTTCCAAACAGAGTAATTGTGCTGGAGCTGGAGATATGCTTCTGTGAGTTGGAACGAAACAATTAACACATTCCCGGCCTTTGCTGGCTCTGGTTGCTCAAAGATTTAAAATGCTGTGGAGGTTGCATTACGAACATGTGATCATTCCTTTCTCACTGTTTGCCTCTTCATTTTCATTCCAGAGGTAGGTGTGTCCATCTGTTGGACCACATAGAGCAGAACAAAAGAGCTCAATAGCTCCTTCCTGTTCCCAATCTAATTATAATTCACTTCATTATAAATTCCAATGACATTTTTAGCCTGAATATATTTGCATCTGTGATCGTGCTGAACACTTGACCTCATGTAATTTGATCTGCTTCCAGCCTTTCTTGGTCTTCATTTTGATTTGTGAGTGTGTGACAGCACAAACACATACACATGTGTAAGATAATAAAATGTGAGGCTGGACGAACACAGCAGGCCAAGCAGCATCTCAGGAGCACAAAAGCTGACGTTTCGGGCCTAGACCCGTGTAAGACCCTGTTTTGAGCCGAAATGTTCACTCACAATTGTGCATATCTGCTTGTGTTCACACCCATTCCTGTAAATTACACACACATTCACGCTCGTAGCTCCATACAAATACAAGCTCAGATATGCACATGCACATATGTAAAATGGAGAGACCTAGGTGATCAGGTGCACAATTCTTTGAAATTTGCATTACAGACAGTGTGGTTTAGCACACTTGTCTTTATTGCTCAGATCTTTGAGTACAGGATATCAGACATCGTGTTGAGGTTGTACAGAACATTGGTGAGGCCTCTTCTGGAGCACTGTATATAGCCCTAGTTATCCTATTATAGGAAGGATATTATTAAACTGGAGAGGACTCGAAAAGTTTTACCTGGATGTTGCCAGGAATAGAAATTCTGAGATGTAAAAATAGACTGGCTAGGCTGGGATTTTTTCCACTGGAGCATAGGATGTTGAGGGGTGACTTTATTGAGATTTATAAAATCATCGAGGCCATAGATAAGGTGAATGGCAGGGGTATTTTCCCTGGGGCTGGGGAATTCCAAACTAGTGGGTGTATTTTTAAGATGACAGGAGAAAGGTTTAGAAAGGACATGATGGGCAATTTCTTTAAACAGCGAATGATTCATGTGTGGAAAGAACTGCCAGAGGAAGTGGTGTTTGCAGGTATAGTTACAACGTTCAAAAGACATTTGGATAACTTCACAAATAGGAAAGATTTGGTGGGATTTGGGCCAACAGCATGCAGGGGGCTAGTTTGGTTTGGGAACATGGTCAGTGTGTGCTGGTTAGACCAAAGGATCTGTATCCATTCTGCATGACAAATAACTGTTCTTGCACGTGTCCACTCACACACACACACACGTGCGCACACGCACACACACACACACACACACACACACACACACACACACACACACATACACGTGCACACACATACACGTGCACGCACACCTACACACACTTTCACCTGCTCATGTACACACTGAGTCAGAGTCTTACAGCATGGAAACAGACCCTTCCTCCCAACTAGTCCATGCCAAACATAGTCCCAAATAGACTCGTCCCACCTGCCTGTTCCTGGCCCTCCAAATCTTTTCTATTCATGCACTTATCCAAATGTCTTTGAAATGTTGTAATTGTGCCCACATCCCCACTTCCTCAGGAGGTTAATTGCACACGCAAACCCACACTCTATATCAAAAATTTACTCCTCATGTCTTTTTTAAAATCTGTCCCCTCTCACCTTAAAAAGGTGCCCCTACGCTTGAAATCCCCCATGCTAGGCAAAAGGCAACTACCATTAACCCTATAATATCCCTCAAGATTTTATAAACTTCTATAAGGTCACCTCTCAACCTCCTATGCTCCAGTGTTAAAAGTCCTAATCTTTTCAGCCTTTCATCTCTACATTTATCACATTGGAGTGTATCCACACATGCACCGACACAAATAGATGTGCACACTCAGTCACACTTTATTTACCGACACTTACTCATATGTGTTCTTATTATGCATGTGTGTTCCACAAAACATATTGATGCTAGTTTGGCTTCTGAGAGACCAGGAACCTGCCAGCCTTTACTCAGTAAGACTGATTCAATTCCCCTGTATTCTGTACAAATTCACAGCAGTAGCCTCTCCCATCTTCAGTGGACTTCTGATACTGTCTCTGAGGAACTACAGCAATGGGGGACTGAAATTAAAGGGATGATATTGTCTGGGCCAAACTCCAGCAAGAGGGCAGAATTATCCTAAGGAGCGGAAAACTGTAGACTCGGGTTAAGTTATTCCTTTAGAACATAGAACGTTACAGCACAATACAGGCCCTTCGGCCCTCGATGTTGTGCCGACCTGTCATACCGATCTCAAGCCCATCTAACCTACACTATTCCATGTACGTCCATATGCTTGTCCAATGACTAGTTAAATGTACCTAAAGTTGGCGAATCTACTACCGTTTCAGGCAAAGCGTTCCATTCCCTTACTACTCCCTGAGTAAAGAAACTACCTCTGACATCTGTCCTATATCTTTCACCGCTCAATTTAAAGCTATGCCCCCTTATGCTCGCCGTCACCATCCTAGGAAAAAGGCTCTCCCTATCCACCCTATCCAACCCTCTGATTATCTTATATGTTCCAATTAAGTCACCCCTCAACGTTCTTCTCTCTAATGAAAACAGCCTCAAGTCCCTCAGCCTTTCCTCATAAGACCTTCCCTCCATACCAGGCAACATCCTAGTAAATCTCCTCTGCACCCTTTCCAAAGCTTCCACATCCTTCTTATAATGCGGTGACCAGAACTGTATGCAATACTCCAAGTGCGGCCACAACAGAGTTTTGTACAGCTTCACCATAACCTCTTGGTTCCGGAACTCGATCCCTCTATTAATAAAAGCTAAAACACTGTGCGCATTCATAACAGCCCTGTCAACCTGGGTGGCAACTTTCAAAGATCTGTGTACATGGACACCGAGATCTCACTGCTCATCTACTCTACTAAGAATCTTATCATTAGCCCTGTACGTTGCCTTCCGGTTACTCCTACCAAAGTGCATCACCTCACATTTGTCTGCATTAAACTACATTTGCCACCTCTCAGCCCAGCTCTGCAGCTTATCTATGTCTCTCTGCAACCTACAGCATCCTCCGTCACTATCCACAACTCCACCGACCTTAGTGTCGTCTGCAAATTTACTAACCCAACCATCTACGCCCTCATCCAGGTCATTTATAAAAATGACAAACAGCAGTGGACCCAACACCGACTCTTGCGGTACACCACTAGTAACTGGTCTCCAGGATGAACATTTCCCATCAACTACCACCCTCTGTCTTCTTTCAGAAAGCCAATTTCTGATCCAAACTGCTATATCTCCCACAATTCCATTCCTCCGCATTTTGTACAATAGCCTATTGTGGGGAATCTTATCAAACGCCTTGCTGAAATCCATATACACCACATCAACCGGTTTACTCTCATCTACCTGTTTGGTCACCTTCTCAAAGAACTCAATAGGTTTGTGAGGCACGACCTTCCCTTCACAAAACCGTGCTGACTATCCCTAATCAATTTAATCTTTTCTAGATGATTATAAATCCTATCCCTTATAACCTTTTCCAACACTTTACCAACAACTGAGGTAAAGCTCACTGGTCTATAATTACCAGGGTTGTCTCTACTCCCCTTCTTGAACAGGGGAACCACATTTGCTATCCTCCAGTCATCTGGCACTATTCCTGTAGACAATGACGAGTTAAAGATCAATGCCAAAGGCTCGGCAATCTCCTCTCTGGCTTCCCAGAGGATCCGAGGATAAATCCCATCCGACCCAGGGGACTTATCTATCTTCACCTTCTGAAGGATTTCTAATACCTCTTCCGTGTGAACCTCAATCCCACCTAGTCTAGTAGCCTGTATCTCAGTGTTCTCCTCGACAACATGGTCGTTTTCTAGAGTGAATACTGTTGAAAAATATTCATTTAGTGCTTCCCCTATCTCATCTGACTCCACACACAACTTACCACTACTATCCTTGATTGGGCCTAATCTTACTTTCGTCATTCTTTTATTCCTTAAATGCCTATAAGCCTTAGGGTTTACCCTGATCCTATCCGCCAACAACTTCTCATGTCTCCTCCTGGCTCTTCTGAGCTCTCTCTTTAGGTCTTTCCAGGCTACCTTGTAGCCCTCAAGTGCCCTAATTGAGCCTTCACATCTCATCCTAACATAAGCCTTCTTCTTCCACTTGACCATAGATTTCACCTCCTTTGTAAACCACGGCTCCCGCACTCTACAGCTTCCTCCCTGCCTGACAGGTACATATTTATCTAGGACACTCAGGAGCTTTTCCTTGAATAAGCTCCACATTTCTAATGTGCCCATCCCCTGCAGTTTCCTTCCCCATCCCATGCTCCCTAAATCTTGCCTAATCTCATCATAATTGCCTTTCCCCCAGCTATAACTCTTGCCCAGTGGTATACACCTATCCCTTTCCATCACTAAAGTAAACGTAACAGAATTGTGATCGCTATCACCAAAGTGCTCACCTACTTCCAAATCTAGCACCTGGCCAGGCTCATTTCCTAGTACCAAATCTAATGTGGCTTCGCCCCTTGTTGGCCTATCTACATACTGTGTCTGGAAGCCCTCCTGCACACTCTGGACAAAAAACTGACCCATCTATAGTATTCGAACTATAGTGTTCCCAGTCAATATTTGGAAAGTTGAAGTCCCCCATGACAACTACCCTGTTTCTCTCACTCCTATCGAGAATCGTCTTTGCTATCCTTTCCTCTACATCTCTGGAACTATTCGGAAACCTATAGAAAACTCCCAACAGGGTGACCTCTCCTTTCCTGTTTCTAACCTCAGCCCATACTACCTCATTGACAAGTCCCCAAACATCCTTTCTGCAACTGTAATACTGTCCTTGGCCAACAATGCCACACCTCCGCCCCTTTTACCATCTTCTCTGTTCTTACTGAAACATCTAAATCCCAGAACCTGCAACAACCATTCCTGTCCCTGCTCTGTCCATGTCTCCGAAATGGCCACAACATCGAAGTGCCAGGTACTAACTCATGCTACCTTCTTGACCACTCTAATCGACCTGCGTTACCACCTTCAGGGTACAATGGACCTGAATACCCAGATATCTGTGCATCAATTTTCCCCAGGGATTTTCCATTTACCGAATAGTTCGCTTTTAATTAGATTTTCCAAAATGCATTACATTTGCCTGGATTGAACTCCATCTGCCATTTCTCCGCCCAACTCTCCAATCTATCTATATTCTGCTGCATTCTCTGACAGTCCGCTTCACTATCTGCCACTCCACCAATCTTAGTGTCATCTGCAAATTTCCTAATCAGACCATCCATACCTTCCTCCAGATCATTTATGTATATCATAAACAACAGTGGTCCCAACATGAAACCCTGTGGAACATCAACGGTCACAGTTCTCCATTTTGAGAAATTCCCTTCCACTACAACTCTCTGCCTCCTTTTGTCCAGCCAGTTCTCTATCCATTTAGCTAGTACACCCTGGACCCCATATGACTTCACTTTCTTCATCAGCCTAACATGGGGAACCTTATCAAACACCTTACTGAAATGCATGTATATGACCTTCTAAGCCCTCGTCTATCAACTTTGTCACTTTCTTTGTCACTTTCTTAGAGAATTCTATCAAGTTGATAAGGTGTGATATTCCCTGCACAAAACCATGCTGCCTACCACTGATAACCCAATTTTCTTCCAAATGTAAATTGATATTATCCCCTCAGCATCTTCGACACCACTGACATTAGGCTCATCAGTCTATAAATACCTGGATTATTCTTGCTACCCTTCTTAAGCAAGGAGACAACATTAGCAATTCTCCAGTCCTCCGGGACCTCACCTGTGCTCAAGGATGCTGCTAAGGCCTATTCCACGAGTTTCTAAGCAAGATTAGTTTGTAGTCATCAGATAGGACAGGGGACAATTAGATCAGAGTTTGGAGCTGTAATAAGCCTCCATTTTAATGTCAAAAGGTTCAGCTTTAACCATGACAAATTTCTGGTGAACGTGGGTCATGTGAGCGCAAAGTTCAAAAAACCAGTTTCCACATTAAGGTGTACCACGAAGGTTGCTCTGTTGTCGGTCACTTTCTTAGATCACACCATTTTCAGTTAAAGCAATTGCATGTGATAATGAGCAGCCTCATTTTAGATCCTGAATTTCTCGAAGTGGATCAGACCTCATGCCTGTACCATTCAGACTTTTCCAGCGTGAATGTAGCCAAGTAAGTCATCATTACTCAAAACAAAATCTCTGAATTATTTACCTGTTGGTGTGACAATGGAAATAGGATCAGGAGTGAGCCATCTGGCCCATCGAGCCTGCTCTGTGACCGCAAGAGGAGCTAGAAAACTCGGGGTTACACAGCTAAATTAGGCCGTGATTAAATTCTATCCCTTTGTATTTGCATGTGAACATCTTTCCTCCTATGAAGTAAAAGGACAGTGAGCTCTTTCTTTGTGCTGTATACACTCTCTTCCCCTTTCCTCATTCTACCTGGTATGTGGATCCTTTGAAGTATATTTCTGTTTTTATTTCAGTGTCCAGTGCTGAAACTGTTTTAATATTATTGATGTTAATAAACACTGTGAATCAGCTGTTGCCACTCTCTGCTGTTTTTTTTCTTTCTAGTCTGGATTCACCTTGGTGATGGAACATGAGCAGTGTGTGAATGAGATCACACTCAGCCTCAACAATAAAAATGCAAGGTAAGACATCCAGAATAATGAGTATCAAGCATGTTCTTAATTACAGAGATTTTAGCAGTGCCAGTTTAACCCTATTTAGCTATTGATTCAGAGCCATTGTATTTCCAGGTGTCGCTTGAAGGACATCAGATGCGAGAATTTGGGCAATTTATTTAAATCCCTCCTTAGTGGGGACTTTGTGATGCAGTGATAGTGTTTCTGCTTCTGAGGCAAGAGATGAAGGTCCCATTCCTACCTGCTCCAGAAGTGTGATGTCATATCTCTGAATCAGATTGGTTAGGGGAAAAAAATAATTCCTCTTAAATGCAGAGGAATTGAGGTTAATTGTGTTGTAATAATTCAGCAGTAATTGCAATCCTGATGGAACCCAGAATCAAACCTAAAACCTATGTCCTTGTTATCAATTAGGAGCACTCTGTGCAAAGAGTAATTCAAGTGTCCTGTCCTTTGTTACCCCATTGTATATGGGGACAATTTATATTCTCACCCCTGGGCACAATTACAAAATCATTTCACCTGGCAAAACAAACCAATGGTAAGCCCAGATCCTGGCATCACAAAGGCATGAAGCCATCGATGTGACTCGTCCCAAACTTTGATTAAAAAATACCCGCTCCAACTCAGGGAACATGATACTAGTGAGGGCACATGCTCTATATGATTAACAGTCCGTCCACCACCTTAAACATAATTCCTTCACCAATAAAGTGTACTGGCTGCATCTCCAGGATGTACATCAGCAAATTGCAAGGACATCTTCTGCAGCAACTCCTAAATCTGCTCTGTCATGGATTTTCTGCAGCTTTCCCTTTATTCGAGGGCCATGAGTTTCCGCGCAGACAAACATGTGACTAAACAGGCTGATTTGCCATGTGCAGAGCTTTGGGTTCATTAACCAGGACTTTCCACAAGGTAGCCATTGCCAGAGATCAGGATTTGCTTCCTCTGCAGTTTAGGTGGAACGCCATGCTAAATTACCCTGTAGTGTCCAGGACTGAAAACAAAAAATGCTGGAAACCTCAGGGTCAGGCTGCGTCCATGGAGAGAGAGCAAGCTAACATTTTGAGTCTAGATGACTCTTCATCAGAGCTGATGTGAAGTGTAGAGGGGTCAGTATTTATGGAGTGGTGTGGGGCTGGAGTGCTTGGGGAGAAATGGTGCTGATATTGCAGATTAAGTGGTTGAAATGTGAGAATGGTAGAACAATGATGTTACTGACTGCCAAACAAGAAAGAACAGACAGTCCCATTGGAGTGAAGGGAGCAGAGAGAGGACATAGTGACATGATTCCCACTAAGCTGTGCCCATGCAGAGGAGCCTGGAAGGTACCACAAACAGGCTTTGTTTCATCTAAATGCACTCGCTCAAACAAGTGAAAAATGGACCATGTTTTGGAAAAATTGCCAAAGCACAATAATTAATTTTAAATACATTATTAACCGACGGCATGGTGGAGCTGATTTCATTAAATGTTGTTTCGCCGCCAATTTCTTTGTGAGAATACGTGTGGGTGATAAATGGCAGCTTTGCCAGGAGTGCCCACGTCCCCAGAAAAAAAACTTCTGAAAGTCCCCCCGTTATCTCCTTTGTAATGTGTCTATCCTGCTATCTGTTGAGCAGACCACTGCAACAGTCTCCTTGCTGTTTGATGGGACTGAATGTGAACTGAACACCTCATGTTTTCTTTGTGCAGGACAAAGGCACTGGTGTTGGAACTATTAGCTGCAGTGTGCTTGGTGCGAGGAGGGCATGACATCATCCTTGCAGCATTTGAGAACTTCAAAGAGGTAGCAAGCTTCACCATGTGTTTGTTGTAACGTGTGCTGAGTTGCCTGTGTGACTCAGATGTGTGAGATATTCACTAATGTAATTATCTATCAGGATTGAACCTAATTCTAGGACCTGTAATTCTCAACCTTCTTATTGCAAGTGCTGCCCAGTATTCTAAGTCAGTTGGGCAGACTCCAAAACTCCTACAATCAGTTGTGAAAACTCACTTACGTACGTTTGGTGTTGAAATATGTAGCACTGCTTCCCATAATCCACCTAAACAGACCAAAGGTTTAACATCCCATTGAAAGGATAGGACCTCCAGTGATGCAGATTCCTTCTTTATCGCACTATCGCTGCTGATCATTGTTGTGGAAGTCTTTGTAAAGATATGGATTTCACCTTTTGAATGCTTGGAGAATGAACTGCGGGGATATGGGAAAGAGAGAGAAGTGAGCTGGTGTGTTGTGTTCCATGGAGCTAACTGGCTCTAAAGAGTGGTGCAGACTTAATTCCTGATGAACGTTTCTTTTTGGTGATTCCTGCCCTGTGCCTCTTGAACAATAGCTGGCATCTGATTTTTAATTACTTTTGTGTAGTGTTGGCAAATTGCACACAGCAAGTTTCCATAAAAAGCAGTGGGAGGAGTGACAAATATTGCTTAAGAGATAAATATTGGCCAGGACACTAGGGAGAAAACTTCAGCTCCTTCTCTAGTTCCATGGAATCTTTTATATCCACTTGAATATGTTTACCATCTTGTCCAGAGGAGATGGTTTTGACTGCACTGAGTCGGTATTGCATTATCAAGCTCATTTCAGTATGGCTGAGTAATTCTTTCCAAAGAGGTTGTTTTCACCATTAATTTGCCAATAGTCCTCCACTGTGGCAAAAACAGAAACCATGCCATCTCATTGCTGTTGCTACTGTGTACAAGTTATGCCCATTGCGTGTTTCACTGCCTCCTGTCACAGAGTCACACAGCATGGAAACAAACCCTTTAGTCCAACCAGCCCATGCCGACCATAATCACAAACCAAACTGGTCCCACCTGCCTCCGCTTGGCTCATATTCCTCCGAACCTTTACCATTCACGTACTTATCCAAATGTATCTTATACACTGTAACTCTACCCATATTCATCACTTCCTCTGGAAGTCCATTCCACACTTGAACCACTCGCAGTGTTAAAAAAAAAAGTTGGCCTTTATGTCCTTTTTAAATCTTTCTCCTCCCACCCTAAAAATAACAACATAACATCCTCACTCTAAGAAAAAGACTCTTGTCATTCACCTTATCTATACTCCTTATAATTTTATAAAGCTCTCTAAGGCCACCCCTCAACCTCCTATGCTCCAGTGAAAAATGTCCTAGCCTATCCAGCCTCTCCTTATAACCTGGTGTTACCCTTGATCAGAAGTTGAACTGGAATAACCATAAAAATACCATAGAGAAGATCACTGTCTAGGGATATTGCAGCGAGTAACTCACTTCGTGACTCTCCAAAGCCTGTCACCATCTACAAGAGACAAAAGCAGAAAGAGATGGAATACTTCCCTGGATAAGTGTAGCTCCGACAACACTGAAGAAAGCAACAGTCCTTAATCACCACCTCTTGCACCACTTAAACATTTGTTCTCTATACTGCTGATGCAGCAGTGTCTACCATGTGGAAGGTGTATCCAACAACTTCACGAGGCTCCTTCAGCATTTTCCAAGCCTGCCCCTTGTAGCGCCAAGAAGGAGTGCCAGCAGATGCCTGGGAAAACCAAAGCAGCGTATTCCCCTCCAAGCTGCTCACCATTCCGACATGGGCCTGCACTGCTGTTACTTCACTGTTGTTGGGTCAAAATCTTGGTGTTCTGTCCCTCATGGCTTTGTTGGTCTACTTATACCGCATGGACTGTAGCAGTTCAGTAAGGCAGTTCACCAGCACTTTCTCAAGGGTGGCTCGGTGGTTAGCACTGTTGCTTCACAGCACCGAGGACCTGGGTTCAATTCTGCCCTTGGGCGACTGTGAGTGGAGTTTGCACATTCTCCCTGTGTCTGTGTGGGTTCCTACTGGGTCATCTAGTTCCTTCCTGCAATCCAGAGACATGCAGATTAGGTGAACTGGCCGTGGGAAATTGCCCATAGTGTCTAGGGATTTGCGGTTTAGCCATGGGAAATGTAGGGTTTTTGGGATTGGGTGCCCTTCAGAGGATTGGTATGGGCTGAATGATCTACTTCCACACTGTAGGGTTTTCTAATTAGGGATGGACAATAAATGCTGATCCAGCTAATGATACCCACATACTGTGAAAGAATTTAAAAATGTCTTTGGCTTGAACGAGTTTATTCCTTACCCCACCCCCCCGAAAATATTCCCAAGAGGGATTTTTTTAGTGAATTGTGAACTTTTCATCTGTCCGAATGCAACAATGTAAGATTGTTTTGCTGTCTTGAAACTAGCCTGAAAATGTTGGAGAGGGCAGATCGAAATGTACCAATAAGCCCCATTTCTTTGTACAGGATCTGTGGGATTTAAAAATATGTATTATCCTTTGTACATCCTGCCGGAAGTTTCAATCTGTAGATGCCAAAAAAAGAAAGAATGCAAAAATGAAGCATAGATCTCTCAGGTCTTCTGGAGCCTATTGCATATGGTTTCAGCTCATTAGTGGGTACATTGCTTTTGCACTCTCTGAGTTCCAGTTGCCCCCACTGTAGTCAGTTATTGGTTGAAATGATGAGCATCTAATCAGCTGTGGGGCTAGTGCATCAGCCACACAATGTACATTCCCATCCCTGTGCCCGGAGAGCTGACACAGGCCAGCAGGTCTCTTTTCCCTTGACGTCTGACCTCAGGAAGGAGCCTTCTGCCGACATTCGACATCTGCACATGGTCCGGTTACGTTAAAATTTGTCGCTATGAACAGGTAGGAATTCTGGGGAAGGGTTATCCCCACAGTGTCCGCAGCCAGGAAGACTGGTAATCATCCAAACTGCTCTTCTGTACCTTCAAATGGACCTCCAGCCTGGATCTGTAGCAGACATTTGCACGTTTTTACAAGGTTTCCTTTGGGGCCTCTCGCTCCTGCCTGTTACCAAGTGTGGGTCTCCATCCAGCACTCCCTACGACACAGCGACTGTGTAGGAGCTTGGGTACAGAAGTTGCTGCAACCTCCGAACTGGCTGTGTTTGAAATGTCTTTTGGCAAATAAACAAACAGCTGGCACTTTTGCGAAATGAAAAGTGAGTGTCACCAGAGATCAGAGCTGCCCACGATCCATGAACAAACCTGCGCCTGGCCAATTCCCAGATAAACTAAATAGAATGTCTTGTTTGAGTGATGCTGCTTTCACAATATCCCAATTCAGAGCTGCCACTAAATGACACTTACTGTTATACAACGTCAAATAGCCACAAACTGCTTTAAATCCATAACTAGAGCTCGCAGTGAGTGCAATGAGTTATTATTAGGTCTGTCCAGATGCCATTTTCTATGTGGCAGTATTCTCTTTTTTTTAAAATTTCTGTATTTGTTATTGGAATACAGATAAAATTGGTTATATTTGTTGACCATCCTTGACTTCCATTGAACTGAGTAACTTGCTTAGCCATTTAAAAAGGCAGTTTAGAATCAACTGCATCACTTTGGGTCCATAAACCAAGCCAGCAGATTTCCTACCCCAAAGTACGTTATAAGACGATAAGATTTTGTAGCATAATTAGGCCATTCAGTCCATTGGGCCTGCTGTGCCGTTCGATCATGTTTCTCAACACCATTCTCCTACCTTCTCCGCATAAACCATGATTCCCTTAACAATTAAGAGCCTATCCATCTCCATCTTAAATACACTCAATAACTTATTGCCACAGAATGCTGAAGAGGCTGAGTTCCACAGATTCACCATGTTATGGACCAGACCGGACCGCCTCAAAATATTTCAACAAGATACCCTGGACCCTAACTTTTCCTCATTTTTAAAGGCATACATGAAGTGCTGTGCTCCATTTGCAATGCGGCTGGTCAAACTACCTGAAGTTAAGCAAAACACATTTTGTTTAAACATTACAGTTAAAATACAAACAAAAGAATGAAAACTTAGAATAGCAGCTCTATTCGAAAATGCAACCAAATAATAGATGCAGTAACTATCGCCATTTAACTGTTCCAATGTAGTAACATCCCATTAAAACAATCTTTGGAGAAAAGGAAAATTCAGAAAAATAGATTTGTCTCACAGGCAACCCAACAGCAGAGAGAAACCCCAGCTTCTAGCTATAACCGAGAGAGGGAAAATATCACTCCTACTTTTTCAAGTCCACAGCTGCAACTGCTCAAAGCAAAGCTTAAAACTAAATGAAAAGTAGAAAGTGTGGTCTGTGAGAGCTGACCACACCCAGCCAGGCTGCCTCCATTGTTCCAACTTTTAACAGGAAAAAACAAGTCCTCACACGCTGTTTACTCTAGTGGTTTTGGTAGGTTACTCAGTATGTCCGCCTTCAAAAAAAAGGGACAAAATATCCTCTTAGAGCCACAGCATCATCACAACCACCCTCTGGCTGAAAGGATTCCTCCTCATCTCCGTTCTGAAGATTCATCCCTTTACTCCGAGTCTGTGTCCTTGGGCCATAATCTCTCCTGCTGTGGAAACATCTTCTCCACATCTACTCCATCCAGACGTCTATAAATTTCAGTCAGATCCCTCCTCATCCTTCTAAACTCCACAGAATACAGACCCAGAGTCTTCAACCATGCTCATATGGCAAACCCTTCAGCCTCTCCTGTAGACCCTTTCCAAGACCAGTACATCCTTCCTTAGATATGGGGCTCAAAACAGCTCACAACATCCCAAATACGGTCTGCCAGAGCCATGTACAGTGTCAGCAGTACATCTCTGCTCTTTGATTCAAGCCCTGTTGAAAGTAATGCGCTAATATTGCATCCTCAGTGACCTGCCTCAAATGTGGGAGCTCGAGGGCATGGCTCGTGTCTGGAGGATGATGATTTGATGACCAGGGCCTGGGGCTGGAGTCCCACATACACAGTGATGAGTTGGGTGCTAGGGAGTTGCACTGTTCAGGCCTGCACTTGAAAGTTGAATGCCTGGGTGAGGTGTAGAGCACTGACACAGCCTGTTGCTTCCACCCTAAAGGGAGCATGCACTTTCAGATGACTAGAGAGGCTGGGGTACTTTACAGAAGTCATAGACTGAAGTTTGATGAATCAACAATGCTGGACAATTGACCTGTTTCTTGTCACAGCACAAACACAAAGGAAGTGACCGCAACTGTTCTCAGTCGGCTGCCCCATTCTCTCCCAGAAACAATCAGCAAGAAGGGATTGCTGTTAAAATTTGAGATGGAGGAATGGGTATTGTAATTCAAGATGGAACAATGGCTGTTGCAAGTCAGTTCATCTCTTTTTTTCTTGTGTCTCCCATTCAGAAGTGTGCAATCAATTGAAAAAGCCATTGATGATCTTGTCTGCTGTCCACATTTGTCAATTTGTTTCAGATTATAAAAGGTGTCTGAAAACAATTCTGGAGTTTTTACTATTTCCTCAGGCTTCTCACATCAGGTGTCTGACTAAATGCAGCAAACCTCTGCCAAGTTTCCACAAACCTGTGATGCCGGAAAACTATAATGACCGAAATCTCCTGGCTCTGACAATGATATCATGACTGCCACTGAGCTCTGCATGGCTTCAATGTTGCCAGCTGATATGATTCTCAGTGTATCCAGCATGAATGTGTTACTGCACTTGTCAGAAATTCCTCTACAATAATCCATTTATGTTAAATGAGTGAACAAAGAGTGAACATTGTAACTTTATTTTGACCTGCTACCTGTTTTATAAAGTGCTGAGTTTACTGAGTGCCCACCAAACTCCACATTGTCCTGCATCCTCACATTTAGGAATCAAAGTACATTACACTAACCTAACTTCCCCTAAACCTGCCCCTACGCCCTCTCCTGTCCATCCCTCACTTGCCCAACCTGCTATGATCTAACTGCTCTCGAAATCCAATCCTGGCATTAAGGAACATCTATTCCCCTATCCCCCCATTATTCACATCTAATTCCCTTCTCCCTCTTATCCCCTTTGTCCTACCGTCTCCCACCTTGGCTTTATTCCCTTGACTGTCCACATGCCATTTTCTCCAATCAAATTATTGAAGAGGAATGTTGGTGTCCTGCAGCTAAACATATTTGTAAGAGTTATTAGTTACACAGCAGATGTAAAGGGAGTTGTGCCTGGTCACTGTGTTGGAAATGCTTGAGGCTGACAGAATAGGACTTATTCCAAACCTAGATCATGTTTCTTTTTACTAAGCAGAAGAAACCTATACAAAACCTGATACACAGAAAATATTGTGGTTTGTGATGACTCAGGCATTCCTAGACAGATTGATAGCTTTATCTTTTTTCTGTTACTGTGATGGATAATAGAACACAGTTGCATCGTAGCTTAGTCAAGGAGCTGTGAACATAAAAAATCTGTTTCGCTGTATTTTTTCATACAATAAATCAAGTCCATCTTCGCCTAATTTGAGCAATGTAAAACTGTCCCACACTTCATTGTAAGTGCTTCAGTTCCTCTGTTATTTAGAGTAAAGCACCTGTCATTTTGCTAGTTTGTTTTAGGCTGTGATATTGGGTGTTTCACATTGATAACAATATAGACACTGATGTGGAAAGCCATTTAACACATCTTAGTTAATCTGTTCCGAAAAGTTCTTCAATCCTTTTCACCTGCCAATTTTCCAAACTGATTCCTAGGTTTTTGCAAACGCTTGGTCCATTTTCTTGTTCATTCACAAGATTGTAGGTCACTTGATAGACCAGCTTGTATTGCCCATACCTAATTGCCCTTGAGAAGGGATGGTGATACCATTGAATGTTAAGGGTGATGGTTCAGTTCCGTCTTGTTGGAGATGGTCATTGCTTAGCAAGGACTTGTAATCAATATTACTGACCACTTATCAGCCCAAGCCTGAATATTGTTCAGGTCTTGTTGCATTTGGACACAGAGTGCTTTAACATCTCGGAAGTCATGAATCATTCTAAACATTGTGCAATCATCAGCAAACATCCCCACCTCTGACCGTATGATGGAGGGAATGTCATTGATGAAGCAGCTGAAAATGGTTGGGCTGAGGACACTTCCCTGAGGAGCTCCCGTAGAGATATCCCAGAGCTGAGATGACTGACCTCCAACATCCACAACCATCTTACTTTGTGCTAGGCATGACTCCGAGCAGTGGCGAGTTTTCCCCTGATTTCCATAGTTTTGCTAGGAATTCTTAATGCCACACTAGGGCAATTACTGCCTTAATATTAAGGGGAGTTGCTCTCCCTTCACCTCATGTGTTGAGCACTTTTGTCTGTGTTCGAACCAAGGCTGCAATGAGGTCAGGAGCTGAGTGACCCTGACGCAACACAAACTGGGCGTCACTGAGTAGGTTATTGCTGAGCAGGTGCTACTTGACAGCACTGTTACTGTCACCTTCCATCACTTTACTGATGATCGCGAGGAGATTGATGGGGCAGTAATTGGCAGAGTTGGATTTGTCCAGCTTTTTACATATAGGACATGGGTCTAGGTCTGAAACGTTAGCCTTCCTGCTCCTCTGATGCTGCTTGCCCTGCTGTGTTCATCCAGCTCTACACCGTGTTAGCTCAAGTTTTCACAGCGTCAGGTAGATGCTAGTGTTGTAACTGTACTGAACAGCTTGGCTAGCGGAGCAGCAAGTTCTGGAGCAGACATTTTCAGTACTACTGCTGAAATGTTGTCAGGGTCCGTAGCCTTTGCAGTATCCAGTGCTTCAGATTCATTTCAGTTATCATATAAAGTGAGTTGAATTGGTTGAGAACTGGTGTCTGTGATGCTGTTGACTGCAGAAGGGGTCTGAGATGGATCATCCACTTTGCACTTCTGGCTTAAGATGCTTTCAACTGCTTTGTCTGTTTGCACTGACGTGCTGAGCTCACCCATTATTGAGGCTGGAGATATTCATAAAGCCTTCACTTCCAGAGAATTAATTGTCCACCACCATTCACGACTGGTTGAGGCAGGACTGCAAAGCTTAGATCAGATCCAGTGAGTGGGGAGCCACTTAGCTCCGTCTATCACTATACATTTCTCACTTCAGCTCAGGACCTCTTGAAGGAGCAGGGGTTTAACATGCTGTAACTCCTGCTGCTGGGGAATATTTCCAATTGAATTCACAAGGCAGATCCCACAACCCCCCCACCCCCAATCTCCTACCCACCAACCTCATCCTGCCTCCTTCACCTGGCCATCCTCCCTGGACTGACCTATCCCCTCCCTAGCTCCCCACCTACATTCACCTTTACTGGCTCTAACCCCACCTCTTTGACCTGTCTGTCTCCTCTCACCCTATCTTCTCCTTTATCCATCTCCCCCATCTCGCGATTTGTTTCAGAATCCCCCTTCCCCTCCCCCATTTCTGAAGAAGGGTCTCGGCCTGAAACATCAAACTTTCCTGCTCCTCCGATGCTGCTTGGCCTGCTGTGTTCATCCAGCTCCACACTGTGTTATCCCACAGCAATGGCTAGCTTCAACTGCATACGTATAGCACATGTTCCCTTTTTCATGACCGTATGTAGTGTATTGGAAGTTAGATGTGGCATATTTCCAGTTAGTGAATTAGAAAATGGGTAAAAGGCATTGGGTTGATCCTGTGATCTCAATTTAATGTTTTGCATGAGGCGTGACTTTTAACTTTGTATGTATATTAGTGAAGGAATAGATTAAAACGTCACTTAGAAAATACTGATAACACAGTGTGGAACTGGAGGAACACAGCAGGCCAGGCAGCATTAAAGGACCAGGAAAGCTGACATTTTGGATCGGGACTCCCTCTCCATTTCCGAAGAAGGGTCCTGACCCGAAAGGTTATCTTTCCTGCTCCTCTGATGCTGCCTGGCCTGCTGTGTTCCTCCAGCTCCACACTATGTTATCTCAGACTCCAGCAATGGCTGTTCTTACTATCTCTTAGAAAATACTGGTAGGTTTGGGCAGTATCAACACGGATTCATGAGGGGAAATCATATCGCGAGTTTTTTGAGATGATAACTAGCAGAATAGAAGAGGGGTTGGGGAAGCTGGTGGAAACCAGTGATTGTGGTTATTTGAATTTTCAGAAAGCTTCCATTGAGGTCCCACGCAAGAGTCTAGAAGTAAAATCGATGCACATGGGATTGAGGGTAACATAGTGGCACAATGGAGAACTGGTTAACAGACCCGAAACAGAGAATAGGAATAAATGGTCATTCTTGAGTTGGCAGTCTGTGACAAGTGGGTGTAGCACGGGTCAGTGTTTGGATCAACAACTCACATGTGAGAACTGAATGTTTGCTGATGACTCAAAACTAGGTGGAAATAGAAGTTGTAAGGAGGAGGCCAAGAGGCTTCAATGGACATAGACAGGCTAAATGAGTGGGTAGGTTTGCAGGAGATGAAATATAGTGCGGATAAATGTGAAGTTTTGCATTTTGGTATGAGAAACAGAAATGCTGGGTATTTTCTTAAATAGTGAGAGATTTGGTAAGTTTCTGAACCAAAAGGGCCTGGTTGTCCTTGTTGAAAAGTCACTGACTGCTAACATGTGGATCCAGCAAATAATTAAGAATGCAAATTGTATTTTGTCCTTTATTAGAAAAGGATTTCAGAACAAGAGGTCTTGCTGCAATTGTATAAAACATTGTTGAGGCTGCACCTGAAGTATTTGGTCTCCAACTTTGTTCACCTTACCTAAAGAAGAACATACTTGCCATAGAGTAGGTGGTGCAAGGTCTCCAGACTAATTCCTGAGATGGTGTGATTGTCCCACATGGGAATAGATAAGGGAGTTCCCTGGATTAAAAGAATACAACATGACCTTGTTGAAACATGTAAAAATATTACAGGGCATGAGAGGATTAATGCACTCAGGACATCTCTGCTGCCTGGGGAATGCTGAAATGAGGAGAAATTTCTTCATTTACAGGATAGTGAACCCTTGAAATGTTCTACCCCAGGGGGCTGCAGAAACTTAGTCACTGAGTATATTCAGGACAGAGATCAGTAGATTTCTCAATATTAAAGAAATGGCATCAAGAATTAGGGTATCAGGCTGGAAGATCAGCCATGATCTAGTTGAACTGCAGAAAGGGCTGAATGGCCCACTCCTGCTCCTATTTCCCTTGTTCTCTGTGCCTAAGCAGGGAAGCTAAGTGTTTTTTCTGATTGTTGTAAGTGCTTTGTTTCCTTCATCACTGAAAGAAGCAGATGTTCAACAAGTAAATGTACGTGCGCCTGTATTGTGGGTAGAAAAATGAGAGCAGGAAGTGAAGGCATGGTCACCTTGGAAATACCAACAGCATACACTTATTAACAACAAACAATGGTGCCCTCTACTGGCAGCTCTTTGTAAAAACTGTTTTCCATCAGTGCCCAGCATCTCTGGAACAGTGACCCCTCATTTGTAAGTTCTCATTATGAATGGTATGCAAGGGAACTTGTTAAAAATGGATTAGCTACAGTAAATAATGGTGCCTAGAGGCATAATTAGTCTGAAGGTATATGAGTGCCAAGCTCTTCATTATCTCAGTCATTGTTCAGCTTGTCCAATTTAAACAAATACTTTCATGTTTATTGCTATCATTAGAATTATAACTCCATTGGTTGACTGGGTAAAATAGAAAATATTACTGAATTCATCATCTTCAGAAGAATAACATGGAATGTACAGGAAAGAGGAGGGGAGAGAGGGCAAGGCCTCATCTGTGCTTTAGGTGTCAAAATTTAGTGACTTGCACTGCTGTGGTGTTTTACTGTGCTAAATTTATAAATGCACAGTGTGGTTTAAGGCAGTGACTGGAATATTCAAAGGGAGATTCAGCCATATCTCACAACCTGCTCCCATGTTGTGTGGTACACATGGTTGTCCAAACCTGAAAAGTAGTTCCTTGTGTTAGTTATCTCTTTAACATCTCTTCCTCCTGATCCAGCCAGCTGATGATGGGCAATGATGAACGGTCAATAGCACTGCCATTCTGTGCTGACCAACGGCTGTGCCTTGTGTCTACCACCTACCCCCTGCTCAAATTCCACATTGTAGCAGGAGAGGTCCTCCACAGTCTGACTTCATTTCAAAGCTGTACGCTTGACATAACAGGAATGAGTGATAATCCTTGGGAATATGTTAAAGCAACAAATTGTAACAAAACAGTTATAAATTATTATATAAGTGACACCATAACATATAAATAACTAAGAAGAAAGAACAAAAGATAATTTTATTCAAAGGGAAGAAAGCAGGAATATAAATCAGAAAATAACACAATTTTATTCTAACACAGACTGTAACATATGCACACTAAGTCTCTGAATAAGATTTAAATGGAAGGAACCTCCACTCAGCCACTTCATCGATGTTGTTTCACTCTTTAGTCTTTAGTGGTTAGCTGTTGACCACTTGGTGGCTGCAGCAGTGAATTCTGGGAGCAGTGTGCCTTCAGGCCAAATTCCATTCCAGCCTTTCAAGTTTTCAAAGTGAAATATCTGAACTTAGCAAAACCTGCTTGCTCTGCATAAAAGAGATAATGAAGTGTGGAGCTGGATGAACACAGCAGGCCAAGCAGCAACTTAGGAGCACAAAAGCTGACGTTTCATCCCTTCATCAGGCTGTTGACTCACTGAGGAATGGGAATAATTATTCCTAAATTACCTCACCATCATCCTTCATGACTACCATATCTCCTCAAACATCTCTTCCTAAGGCAAAGGGTTTTGCATTTTTGACACTGAAAGCCTGTCAGTTCTTTTGTTTTAAGCATCTTTAGTTACAACAGCTCCAACAGAGGCTCTCGTAAGATGGTATTGAAGGGAGCTCTGTGTGAAGGATAATAAAATGTGAGGCTGGATGAACACAGCAGGCCAAGCAGCATCTCAGGAGCACAAAAGCTGACGTTTCGGGCCTAGACCCTTCATCAGAGAGCCTCAGGAGCACAAAAGCTGACGTTTCGGGCCTAGACCCTTCATCAGAGAGCTTTCAGGAGCACAAAAGCTGACGTTTCGGGCCTAGACCCTTCATCAGAGAGCTGTGTGAAGGATGTTTGGAGCCAAAGGAAGGAGGGATTAATGTCAGAGTGTGTTACTCTGTACATGGCTATCCCATCATCAGAGTTTGCACTTCTGCTTTAACTGATTCTCTCAGTTCCTGTTCTGCTTAATGCAGGTGCACAGAAAGCCGACGTCCGTAAAAAACTTCCGCACACATTAAACTCAAGAGTCGAAACACTCATCATCTCTCCACTGATTCACCTGAAATATACAGTGGGCTGAATTAACGGTTACATTTAACATTTGCTTTGTAGTTATTCCCTCTTTTTTCACAAATTATTAATATCCCCGAAATTTGTGCAGCGTACCAGTGTGCTGGAATGAGGAAGCGATGGTTTTAGTAAAAGCCTAGTACCTCACAAGCCTTTAATAAATCAATGACACCTTTCTTTTGTTCTATTCATTCATGGGATGAGGGCATCGCTGGATAGGCAGCATTTACTGCCCATCGCACAGGGAAGTTTGGAGTCAACCACATTGCTGTGGGTCTGGACTCACATGTAGACTAGACTAAGTAAGAATGGCAGTTCCTTTCCTAAAAGACGTAAGTGAACCTGATGGGTTCTTCCTTCCAATTGACAATAGTTTATTAGACTTTTAATTCCAGATTTTCTTATTGAATTCCAATTCCACCATCCGCCATGGGATGATTTGAATCCATGCCCCCAGAACATTACTTGGGCCTCTGGATTAACCTGCAATACTAATAGGCCATTGCCTCCCCTGTCAATGTCTATGTCAAAAAATACAGAAAATTCAGGAATAAAGACACATGAATAGATCTAGTTTATTAATATAAGATATGCTACTGGGGGGGGGGGGGGAGTGCTGAGATCAAGATGTTTGTCCCATGTATATATAAAACAAGACTGACTCCACTTCGAATCTGAACCATTGAACGTAAAGTCGCATGGAACATCCTGTGGATGCTAATGTAAATGTAAATAAAAACTTATTGAGCTCTTGCAAAGCGTGCAAGGAGGTGAGGAAGGGGTGTTTGAGGCAGCTCTTCATGTACTTTGGTGAGATTCAGCTTGATGGGCCAAATGGTTGCCACTCATTCCAGAGAACCTTCCGGAACTGAAGGTCTGTGTCATCTCTTGAGGAAATGTTTTCCACTCCCCTGCATTTTAACTATAATCTCGATTCCTCGTTTCTTTTGATATATTTATCCAACTCTGTTTTGCAAGTTACATTGCGGAATGTAACCACTGGCTGCATGAAAAATATTCTCCTCGTCTATAAACCCAGAGCAACCCATGTCGACAAGTTACTGAAGTATAATTGTAATTCTGAGTGAGGGGACTGTTACAGTAATGACTTTACTGACTCTCGCTGTGTTCCCCCAGGTCTGCGGAGAGAAGGTGCGATTCGAAAAACTGATGGAGTATTTCCGAAATGAGGACAACAATATTGACTTCATGGTATGAGAGTTTGGGTTGGAACTTCTCAGCAGCCAGCACAGGGTCTGATCTATAAACACAGGAGGTCACTCCTATATTATTGAATGTTGGGGCTAGTTCTGCAGGCACCTATGTCCCCAGTTAACTGGAGCCAGCCCAGCTGACCTGTGCATATTCGCTCCAAACATACTGAGCACACACGCTCTCTGATTGTACTAAAAACCTGTGTACTCGTTCTGCTCACACGAAGAAACAGCAGGCTGACCCAGATCACACCCAGAGCCTATAGATTTATACTGTTCACACGAGGAGCCTACACACTGACCAAGTTCACACGAGGAGCTTGCACACTGACTATGTTCGCACTCGGGGCCTACACACTGATCAAGTTCACACTCGGAGCCTACACACTGACTAAGTTCACACGAGGAGCTTGCACACTGACCCAGATCACACTAGGAGCCTACAAACTGACCAACTTCATACTAGAAACCTGAACACTGACCCTGTTCACACTCGGAACCTACACAGTGACCAAGTTCACATTAGAAGCCTGCACACTGACCCCGATCACTCGAGGAGCCTGCACACTGACCCAGATCACTCGAGGAGCCTGCACACTGACCCCGATCACTCGAGGAGCCTGCACACTGACCCAGATCACTCTAGAAGCTTGCACACTGACCAAGTTCACTCTAGGAGCCTTCACACTGACCAAGTTCACACTAGGAGCTTGCACACTGACCCCGATCACTCGAGAAGCCTACACACTGATCAAGTTCACACTATGAGCTTGCACACTGACCCAGATCACTCTAGGAGCCTGCACACTGACCAAGTTCACACTAGGAGCTTGAACACTGACCCAGATCACTGGAGGAGCCTGGACACTGACCCAGATCACACTAGGAGCCTGCACACTGACCAAGTTCACACTCTGAGCCTGCACACTGACCCAGATCACTCTAGGAGCTTGCACACTGACCCCAATCACTCGAGAAGCCTGCACCCTGACCCAGATCACACTAGGAGCCTGCACGCTGATCCAGATCACACGAGGAGCCTGCACGCTGGCCCAGATCACACTAGGAGCCTACACGCTGACCCAGAACACTCAAGGAGCCTGCACACTGACCCAGATCACACTAGGAGCCTGAAAACTGACCAAGTTCACACTAGGAGCCTGCAGACTGACCCTGTTCACACTCGGAACCTACACACTAGAGATGTGTACATTGATCTTGTTCATGCCTAGGGCCTTCATACTAAGTTGATCACATTAATGGCCTCTGCACTTTGCAGTTCCCCTGGTGAGCCTCTGTATACACAAGATGAAGATGGGTCCACATGACAGTTACAGTAAGGAATAATCCTTCAAAATCCAGCTGGTTGCACTCTCAAAAATCCACTGAAGGGCCATCTGACCTTTTGTGCAATGAGGCTGACCCATAATGCAGCTGGTGCACCTGAGTGACCCGTAGACATTACAACAGACAAAGGCACCATCCTTAATATCCTCCTGAATGACCCTCTCTGTTGGATTACCCAGTACACAGCTTCTAAACCCGCCCTGGCCAGCCTTTCCAATATTGACTGTGTTGGGGTCTTTTTAACCAAACAGCTTTGGAACAGTTTAGGAACAGTCAGGAGCCTGCCATAGGCCCTTTTGGACAGCCAAAGCAGCTGAATGAACCAGCCTCACATTTACATCTAACAGCACCTCCTTATGATAGTCATCTCATGTTGGTGGCCGTCTTACTAATCTACCTTTCCTGTACCTATGGCCGTTCTGTGAACTGTAACAGTCAGCACAGTCTGTGACATGTTCCGTTAAATCTCACTTTAAGCATAATGGACTTTGATTAACTTTGGCCTTTCCTTTATTTGGTGGCATCCTAGAAATACTGTCGATACAGCGACCTGTCTCCTCCATCCGCACTCACCTGGTGGGGTTTATAATCCCAATACAGTGACTTACCTTTCCTACTGTCTCTCTCTCTCCGTCTGTCTCTCACTCTCTCTCTCTCTCTCTCTCATTCTTGCTCCATCTTTCCTCAGGTTGCCTGTATGCAGTTCATTAATATTGTTGTACACTCGGTCGAGGACATGAACTTCCGTGTCCATCTCCAGTTTGAGTTCACCATGCTGGGCCTGGACGAGTATCTTAAGGTAAGAAAGCACAAAATGATAACTGGACATAGTGTCAGATGTGTGACAGTAAAGCCGTCATGGTACACGTGCCAGCCCGGGTTCACAAAAAAATACAGTTATTTCACAGAAACTAATCTTACATGAGCTCACTGGGTAAATATCAGAGTCTCGGGGCCAAATAAAAATGACTAGATTTTAAGAACAAATGGGCCCTTAACCCTTAACCCCTTAACCCAATAGAATCCCGGTGAATGTAGTTTAAGAACATCTGTTCCTTTTCCTTCAGAAATATTTCTAAACAGGCTTTGGAACTTAATTTTAGTACCTTGATGCCTACCTTAGTAATGTAAGAAGATACTTAAACAAAAAAATGCCCATTGACTTGATGAGGCAAATGGCCTATTTCTGCTCCAATTTATGGTCTTAAGTTATCTTGCTCACAGCTCAGTGAGTTCAGGATGAAAGGCTTATGTGGGCCTAATAGGCAGAGTGATTATTGTTCTACCTATTAGAGTAGAATTTGTGGACGTGACATTTCCCATCCAAATGCTTAAAAACTGGTGTGAAGTTCCTTGCTGCTATGTTCCAATACAAGCATTCCCACAAGTTAAAATACTACATTAAGGAACGTGGTACAAACATGGGAACTGTAGCCACCCTTATATCTTCTTTCCTCTTTGTGGTGTCAAATGCTAAAATTCCACGTATTGTTTGCAGAAACTAAAATCATCAGAAAGTGAGAGGTTGCAGGTGCAGATCCAGGCCTACCTGGATAATGTGTTTGATGTTGGCGCGCTGTTGGAAGATGCAGAGACCAAGAATGCAGTGTTGGAACATGTCGAAGAACTTCAGGATCAAGTAACACAGGTAGTAGGCATTCGGCCTCAGTGAAATGGAGGCGGAGGGCTGGTGCTGGCAGTTCGCAGGGTATAGCCATAAGGCATAAAAAGGGTGACACATTCCCATTCATATGAAATAATTCCACTGAGGCCGATATCCTCTCACCAGGTCACCCCTTTATTTACATGTGGGGAGTCCTTGCCACAGACCCAGGTCCCTCAGAGCCAGCTCCCCTGAGCAGAACCCCTGACACTCCTGTTTATATCTATCAGTCAGGGCTTCATAATTGGACTAGATTTACAGCCCCATTCTGAGATCCACCTGTTACAATCAGTACATCATACACAGAATCATGTGCACGCACAGACACACATTCTCACATACTCTCTCTCGCACAAGTCCATGTGAACACACGCATTTGTCTCACAGGTACACATATACTACCTCACACCAACTCATATATACATACACTCTCAGACACACACTCACACACTTTCTCACACCCACATTCACGTGTAATCACACACTCTCTTATATGGACGCACTTACCATGCACACTCTCACACACTCTCATGTATAATCTCACACTCTTGTACAGACACAGTCTCCCTTACACACTCACTCACAGTCTTTCGCGCACACACACTCTCTCCCACGGACATTTTCTTGCACACCCAGGTCGCACATTCACACTGTCTCGTACACACAATGTCAATGACACCATAGTTTTCTGCTGCCAATAGCTTTCAGTGGCCTCCCCCTAAATTGTGAGCCACTCTGTCCAGCCATGAGGGTTGATGGTCGCCTTTCACTGGCCATACAGCTCCACAGACAGAGTTTAGTGATGCAGCCTGTGAGGAACTACACATGTAGAAGCTGTTGTAATGTCGAATTAACTTAGTAGCATGAGTGGAAATGAACCTTCTATTTTCTGCAAAGTGCATCGATATCCAAACGATCCTGGACTAGTTGGATATTTGCTTTGTGATTGGGATTTGAACATTTACAGAAGGTGAAAATTTAAACAAATCAGTATCTTTTGTTTGCATTCATGGACCAATGAAGAACCTTGAGTATTTGACGCTGTTATAAATGCAATATAAAAGTTATTGTTGATAAGTCACAGAGAATTCCATTTATCTCAATCATGGAAAACAATGGTTTACCCCCATCTTTCTTCCTCAATGTTAGTAAGGAGGAATTAGTGAAAGAATGTAAATGCATGGCCTAGCTTCTATTCTAAAATTGATGGAGTCAGGAAGTCTGGACATGTGTTCCTCTCCTGTCAGGTACATCTGCCTGTATGTCTCCCTCTTCCTGTGGAAGGAGTCCATAAGGGAGGCGTGGAGATGCCCTGAAACTACAACATTACTCCCCATGTTCAGGCAGATGGCCACAGGGCTCAGTGTCTTCTTTAGTCCCCAGTTACACTGCAGTGCAGTGATGCCCAGGACTGTAAACGCAAACGTGGTTGGCTCACAATCCCAGTGGGAGTTGCCCCAAGCTCACTGGGTCAGAGGAAGAGATTCTTATTGACAAGGGGCAGTTGGATAGCAGTCTGGGTTGAGAGGATTCAATTACAAGGGAAAAGCTGCTCACGTTCCCCTGAGTGTAGAAGATTAAGGAGAAATCTCATTGAGATGTTTGGGTGGAAAACCTATAGAAGACCTCAGAAAGGTGGGCCATGAACAAACCCTTAATGGTTTGGACATACAGACTCAATGGGATTGAAAGGTCTCTGCTGTAGTCTCTGATGCTAATGGGCCTCACCAGTGTCAGGAAGTTCAGAGGACTGTACAATCCCCCACACCGACTTGAAATATTCCGATGACCAGAATGCCTCACGTGTCCATCCCCAAGGTACTGCTCATCTTGTTGCTGGAACCTCCGAATCCCTGAGGAAGTCCTGACCCTGCGTATTGGGTGGGCTAACAACTCACTGAAGCCTTGGTGTTCCCATGGCATCCTTTTTCTAGCTCAAGGACAGTGGTGCTTTGCAGGTGGGAAGAGTGTGCCAGAATCAGGGAATTACACAGAGCAGAAGGAGACCCTTCAGCCCATTGTGGAGATGCTAGCTCTTTGGAGATACACAAATTGTCCTCGAGCCCACTGTTTTCCAGCAGCCCTGCAATTCTTCCTTGAAGTACACACCTTTTTGAAGTGTACCGTTGATCTGATTCCTTTCAGGCAGTTGAGAGGAATGAGGTCCATTCTATTACCTCAGCCTTATAGTCTGGGTGCGTGAGGATTAAGGGAAGGGAAATGTTAAATGACATTTTAACAATTTTGGTGTGTTGTCCTGTTTGTAATTCAATATCCATCTTTGTGTTGTTCAGCTGACGGAGAAGCTGCAAGATGCTGAGAATGATTCCATGATGAAAATAGCAGCATTGGAGAAACAGCTTATACAGTCACATAAAGAAGTGGAGAGTCTCAAGGTAAAGGTGCTGGGTGTGAGTGAAGTTATGAGCTGTATCTCTGTGGTGTCAGAGCAGAGTGTGCTGTCTGGACATGGACTATAGTCAATATGTCTCCATGGCCAAAGTGAAATGGGGAGGCTGAGAAAGCCCCACTAGCTCGGGCCAAGCATTAGAGGCCTTTAAAATCAAATCTCAGGACTATGGACTGGGAAAATGTGCGCTGCGTGCCGAGACAAAGAACAAAAAATGTCACATGAGGCCAAAACTCAAAATTGTGAGGCAGAACCTCAAGTCTTAACTCTTGACAAAAAAAAGCCCAAAGAAATGCAGAAGCTGGAAATCAGAAGCAGAAATTGCTGGAAGAAACTCAGCAGGTCCAGTGGAGAGAAAGCAGAGTTAACGTTCTGGGTCCAGCAAGCCTCCTTCAGAATGGAACACAACCAGGTGCAAAACGCTAACTCTGCTTTCTGTCCTCGGATGCTGCTGGACCTGTTGAATTTCTCCAGCAATTTCTGTTTTTGTTTAACTCTTGCCTGCCTAGCGGTAACAGGGCCTTAGGGACTGTTAAACTAAGGGCCTTTTGTTCAGTTGACTCTCAACCTTGCCTGATGTTAACTTGTGCTCTCGAGCAAGGAAACAGGGTCATCCGCAGACACAAAGCGGGGACATTTATGAAATACGGTAATGGAATCCATACCGGAGTGTAACATTATTCAGAAGGGAGACAGTAGAAGCAGCCCACTGTCTGACCATACGTGGGGAAAGCCCTGACTGGCCCTTGTACCAGACTGTAGTAGCCTGAACCCCTCTGCTAGGCCTCACCTTCCCTCCCTCTGCTCTCCCCTCTCTGAGTGAGCAGCTTCATTCCGGCAGCAAGCAGGACTGGTTTGAACTCGACTCCAGAAGCATTTCAGGTGGAGCTTTGAGGCTACCTAGCCGTACGAAGCTCAGAGTCCACAGATCAACCTGCTTTGGGCCTCGCTACCCTGCCTATCAACACCTGCCTGCTACCTCTGATCCTATGGCCCTTTGAGAGCAGCGTTGAAGCTCAGTACAATATAAAACTGCTTCTGTTCATGTAACAGAGAACAAAGCCAAGCCCTGGGTGGTAATATCAAAGAGTGGAGGAGAGATGCTGTGCCAAACCAACGGCTGGAAAGACCAAAAAACTCAGCACAGGCCTTCAAATGAAGCTGATATAGTGCACTGCTGTCAGTGAGGTCTGTGTTAGAGTGGTAGCATGCTCCCCTCTCAACCAGAAGTCCCACCCCAGGGCACAATGTCCTTAAGGATTGTCACCATATTGCTGAATAGCAGTTGATTACCGATCTGTGAATCCTTACGATACACCGAGAGTGAGAGGTTCCTGCTCAGTAGGAGCAGTGTGGCAACTGCCACGTTAACAACCTTCCCCATTTAGAGAGGCCATGTGCTGTGCCAGGCTCATTACAGGGAACTGGCATGCAGCAGGGGTCTTGGGCGCTTATCACCTAAGCAGGAGACACCCATATCTTTATATGTAGGAACATGTTTTCTGGCCCACTCCCCATGTGAGATGCTTCTCATTCTTTCTCCTCTTGCTTTGTCGGATTTTGTGGATGGCGGGGCGTGAGTTTGATTTTTACTGTAAGGTTTCCTACCCGACAGGAGAACTTCAGCCAATCAGCAACGAAGATGCAGACTCTACAGGCGCAGATAACAGACAGAGAGCGGGTGATCCAACAGCACACAACCTTGGAGCAGAAACTCTCCCAACTGGAGCAACAAGGGCTGATCAAAATCCAGCGAGGAGAAAATGGAGATCTGGACATAGAAATCATTCCAGTAGTGGTGCACCAGACTGTCGCAACTGCGTCACCAGAACCTGGGCCCAAACCCAGCAAAGGTGCCACTTTAAACCGTCACCCCCCCCCCCCCCCCCCCCCAGTCCTTGTCCCTTATTCCCATTCCCCTGTAGGTTCAACACTTCAGATCCAGCCTTCAGGACGTTAGTCTGGCTCCTCCCAAATCTTCTCATGATGTTGGGGGCAAAAAGCTGAACTTGTTCTCATTGGAGAAATGATGGCTTAGATGGGGAGTGGGGGAGGTCAGGAAGAGGGCTTTTTGTTTATCAAAACAGTTGACAGATATACAAACGGACCATAAAATACTAGAAAATCGCAGCAGGTCAGGCAACATCTGGGGAGAGGAACAGTCGATGTTTCAGCTTGATGACCTTTGACCATAACTGAGGAGAAACAGAAAGTTAGGAATATTTAAGACAGTGGTAGTGGAAGGAGAAAATCTGCAATTGGCTTGGGATTATGCAAATAACTTAATTTGGAGAGCAAAGTCCCAGGTTTACAGCTCTCCAATCAAAGCCACCTCGAAGATGACAATCCTGTCATTACTTTTTAAGGCGGCTGCATTCACAGTGGGAATGAGGATGACTTTCCTGATTTCTCAGCCCCTTTCCCAGCCACTGAACCCAAACCTGATGGTTCACGGATCTCTGCATTCATTGAGATTCCCAAGCTTGTGTATTGAACAGCCACCTTCAGTGGCTCCTGCTTCCTGAGTCCCATCACCAGTGAGGAAGTGGCAATCGCGGTGAGGAATGGTGGGAATTTGGAGGCTGGGGGCCACGTCTGGGTCACGGCCTGGCTGAGACAAGGGACCTGACTTTTTACATTTAACACAAGAGGCCCCTTCCTTCCTGGGACCATCCCTCCCTGCTAGCTCAAACAAGAATAGTTCAGGCATAGTGGGCTGAATGGCCTCTTTCCACATCATTAAAAATCCCTGATTTTATGATTCATCTGGGGAGCTGGTGTGGTGAGATTGGAGAGACACGAGTGGAAATGCTCGTTCTCACATGGCGGGAGGGTTCAAGATGGGTCATCTCCATCCCCAGGTAGACAGGAGATGCTTCACTGGGAAGGGCATGTTGGATTGGACAGTACTTAAGGGTCAGCACTAAATTTTGTTTCTCTCCTTTCTCTGACAGATGCTCCTCCAGCTCCGACAGTCACTGAGAATGCTGTTGAAGTGACCAGGCCAAGTGCCCACCCGTCTCAAGCCCCATCGGAAAAGAGTCTCAATGTGCCCCCTCCCCCGCCCCCTCCCCCACTGCCAAACCTGGCAGAGACTGACGGCGTGCCCTCAGCGGGGGCACAACCTCCTCCACCTCCACCTCCTCCTCCTCCTCCTCCACCCCCAGGTGCTAGCGTCCTTCCTCCTCCCCCTCCACCACCCCCACCGCCAGGAGCACCACCGGCCCCAGGAGCACCGCCGCCCCCAGGAGCACCACCAGCCCCTCCTGGAGGCTCTGATGCCATGCGCATTGCAGCAACAACAGGTAGGGGGCATGAGGGTGTTGTTGAGGTTGGTTTGTGTGTGTGTGTGTGTCTGAGAGAGATGGTGTGTGTGTGTGCGTGTGTGTGTGTGTGTCTGAGAAAGAGAGAGAGAAAGTGATGGGGTCTGTGTGTGTGTGTGTGTGAGACAGAGACAGAGAGAGATGGGGTGTGTGTGAGAGAGAGAGATTGTGTGTGTGTGTGTGTGTGTGTGAGAGAGAGAGAGAGATAGAGAGATGGGGTATATGTGTGTGTGTGTGTGTGTGAGAGAGAGAGATGGGGTGTGTGTGTGTGAGGGTGTGTGTGAGAGAGATGGGATGTGTGTGTGTGTGTGTGTGTGTGTGTGTGTGTGTGTGTGTGTGTGAGAGAGATAGAGAGATGGGGTATGTGTGTGTGTGAGAGAGAGAGAGAGATGGGGTGTGTGTGCGTGTGTGAGAGAGAGAGAGATGGGGTGTGTGTGTGTGAGAAAGAGAGAGATGGGGTGTGTGTGTGTGAGAGAGAGAGAGATGCGGTGTGTGTGTGTGAGAGAGAGAGAGATGCGGTGTGTGTGTGTGTGTGTGTGTGTGAGAGAGAGATGGGGTGTGTGTGAGTGTGTGTGTGAGAGAGAGAGATGGGGTGAGTGTGTGTGTGTGTGTGTTTGCATGTGTGTGTGTGTGTGTGAGAGAGAGAAGAGAGAGATGGTGTGTGTGTGTGTGTGTGAGAGAGAGAGAGAGAGAGATGGGGTGTGTGTGTGTGAGAGAGAGATGGGGTGTGTGTGTGTGAGAGAGAGAGAGAGAGAGAGATGCGGTGTGTGTGTGTGAGAGAGAGAGAGATGCGGTGCGTGTGTGTGTGTGTGAGAGAGAGAGAGAGATGGGGTGTGTGTGAGTGTGTGTGAGAGAGAGAGAGATGGGGTGAGTGTGTGTGTGTGTGTGTGTGTGTGTGTGTGTGTGTGTGTGTGTGTTTGCATGTGTGTGTGTGTGTGTGTGTGAGAGAGAAGAGAGAGATGGGGTGTGTGTGTGAGAGAGAGATGGGATGTGTATGTGTGAGAGAGAGATGAGGTGTATGTGTGTGTGTGTGTGAGAGACAGAGATGGGGTGTGTGTGAGAGAGATGGGATGTGTGTGTGTGTGTGAGAGAGATGGGGTGTGTGTGTATGTGTGCACGAGCGAGTGTGCATGTGCGTGTGTGTGCTGTGAAGGTGCATTCCCTTTGTTTGTGTTGCTCTTTGTTTGAAATTTGTTCACCCAGAGACTGGGTGAGCCTGTGAAGTTCTGCATCGCAGCAATATTGAATGTTTCAAAAAGATGCAGTTCTAACAGCTGAAGGGATCACATTTATGGGGAGAAAGCAGGAACAGGAGCCCAAGTTGGATGATCAGCACAATCATATTGAATGGCTCAAAGAACCAAATGGCCTACCCCCCGGTCCTATTTTCTATGTGTCTATCAGGCTGAGGGATTTTTTTTCACTCCCGCAATGAAATCATCTCATCTGCATCAGGGGAGGGAGCAAAGATTCTTCATTTGATAATGGTCATAGAACTGGTGCAGTCTGTTCCTTTGCAGGACCCTCTGCTAACAATCTCCATCATTGTACAAAATGCGGAGGAATGGGATTGTGGGAGATATAGCAGTTTGGATCGGAAATTGGCTTGCTGAAAGAAGACAGAGGGTGGTAGTTGATGGGAAATGTTCATCCTGGAGACCAGTTACTAGTGGTGTACCGCAAGGGTCGGTGTTGGGTCCACTGCTGTTTGTCATTTTTATAAATGACCTGGATGTGGGCGTAGAAGGATGGGTTAGTAAATTTGCAGACGACGCTAAGGTCGGTGGAGTTGTGGATAGTGACGAAGGATGCTGTAGGTTGCAGAGAGACATAGATAAGCTGCAGAGCTGGGCTGAGAGGTGGCAAATGGAGTTTAATGCAGACAAGTGTGAGGAGATGCACTTTGGTAGGAGTAACCGGAAGGCAAAGTACAGGGCTAATGGTAAGATTCTTAGTAGTGTAGATGAGCAGAGAGATCTCAGTGTCCATGTACACAGATCCTTGAAAGTTGCCACCCAGGTTGACAGGGCTGTTAAGAAGGCATACAGTGTTTTAGCTTTTATTAATAGAGGGATCGAGTTCCGGAACCAAGAGGTTATGGTGAAGCTGTACAAAACTCTGGTGCGGCCGCACTTGGAGTATTGTGTACAGTTCTGGTCACCGCATAGAACATAGAACATAGAACAATACAGCACAGAACACGCCCTTCAGCCCACGATGTTGTGCCAACCATTGATCCTCATGTATGCACCCTCAAATTTCTGTGACCATATGCATGTCCAGCAGTCTCTTAAATGACCCCAATGACCTTGCTTCCACAACTGCTGCTGGCAATGCATTCCACGCTCTCACAACTCTCTGTGTAAAGAAAGCATTATAAAGCATTATAAGAAGGATGTGGAAGCTTTGGAAAGGGTGCAAAGGAGATTTACTAGGATGTTGCCTGGTATGGAGGGAAGGTCTTACGCGGAAAGGCTGAGGGACTTGAGGCTGTTTTCATTAGAGAGAAGAAGGTTGAGAGGTGACTTAATTGAAACATATAAAATAATCAGAGGGTTAGATAGGGTGGATAGGGAGAGCCTTTTTTCTAGGATGGTGACGGCGAGCACGAGGGGGCATAGCTTTAAATTGAGGGGTGAAAGATATAGGACAGATGTCAGAGGTAGTTTCTTTACTCAGAGAGTAGTAAGGGAATGGAACGCTTTGCCTGCAACGGTAGTAGATTCGCCAACTTTAGGTACATTTAAGTCGTCATTGAATGAGCATATGGACGTACATGGAATAGTGTAGGTTAGATGGGCTGTAGGTATGTCAGGTCGGCACAACATCGAGGGCCGAAGGGCCTGTACTGTGCTGTAATGTTCTATGTTCTATTTTAACCAGGACTCTGTCTGTCACCCAAGGGTGGGTCTGAGAAGCTGGGGATGAGCTGTCATTTTAACCATTGCTTGTGCAATGGAGTGTCTTGCTGGGCTGCTTCTGAGACAGAGTTCGAGATCAAATGGTCACAGGCCGATTGAACGCTGGCACAAACATAGCAGCATGTAGTTTCTACCCAGGGGGTTGTCTGTGGATACTCCATGCATTGGTGGAACTTGCAATATCATGACCATGTAGGAGGCCCAGGTTGGAGGTGGAAGCAAGAAAGGGTTTATTACTGCAAAGGTTGTGGGAGCAGGATGCATTATTGACAGGCCCAAAGGGGCAGGAGCACTGAAGCCATAAGGATGGGAGTGGACCTTCCCATCATGCCTTTGCTAGGACCTCTCCTCCACAGATTCATCCTATTGACACCAGAGATTCCAGCCTCGCGCGCAGGCTAAAATACAAAGGCAGAGAATGAATCAAGGACAAGCAGATGAAAAAAGCCAGCAAAATTTGTGCATGACTTGTGTTGGCCTGACACATCTTGATTCCACAAAATGGAGGTCTAACACCACCAGTATATTCATTTCTAAATGTTATTGGTTCTTTCCATCTGGGCGGAAATGTCAGGCTCATGATCCAAGACAGGAAGCGAAATTTCAGAACCACCCTGGAAAATCGGGGATGGTTGGTCACCCTGATATCTGGTGAGAAACTGGCAGCACAGGTATAGATGTTGGTTTTTTGTGACATCTACTTTCAATTGTTCCAAATTTATTTGGACAAGACTGAGTGTGTGTGTTTGTGTTTCAGTAGACTTGTCACACAATCTAACTGTCATGCTCTTGGATTTGTTTTCAGTTTGCTATGATTGGAGTATCTGTCTGTCATAAAAATACACTTATCGTTTCATTTTTACTGCAGTTGGTGACGTTTGGCTGCGCAGTTTTGCTTTCAGTATCTTTATCTATTGTGCCAAATTCTCTTCCTCCTTTGGGGATGATTTTCAGACGGTCTACAATGTTCCTATTGCATTTAAGACTGAAAGAATAGCCCTAACAGTCACAATTCTAACTTTAAGAAAGCTTTAACGGATGCTTTCTCTTACCACAGCCTACCGTAAGCACCCAGTTCAGGTGAATCTCCACTGCCATGTAGTAGAGATTGTTCCTTCGGTTCCTCATCTAGATATGCAAAGTCCCTAGTACTCAAGCCACTATGCTTCAATGGCTGTGATTGCTTTCTATCACTGATCATCTGCCACTCTTCCTACTGAGGCACAAACAGTTTAAAGCAGTGAATGGAGTAGGTCACAGGCCTCAACTTGACAGTTGCTGTCTGGAATGGCTGCTTTGAGGTACATTTAAGAAAATGGCCCTGAGTTGATTTGGGGTTCTCGGTGGCAAAATATGTACCTTATGAAGATAAGAACAGTTCGGTTCACCGTCTTGGGCTGCAGTCCTAAGGTTTGAATATAAATAAAGCAAGGTTATGATGCCTGGAATTCAAGCCATGTAACAACACTTACACAGCAGCCAAGATCTCTGTGTTACAGTCAATCTCTGCAGTATGCGCTAAAACAGGTTTACCCAGTGGCACCATAGCCCCCTCTGAGGACCCACTAAGGACTGTATTTTCATGTGCTGCATGTGTCGGTGATAGAATTGTGAAAGGGAATCCGAACCAACAGAATTATATCTAAAACCCAATCAAGTTGTGTTGCTTTGTAAAATCATGAGCAAATGTCATCAATTTTACACAGGCTGTGTCTAAGAGTCAGACAAATACCAGAATTTAGAAGTACAGATAGGTGTTGACTCATGACTTCACAAAGCTTTCGGTCTTTACCTACTGCAGTACCAATGTTTTAAACCAATCTTTATGGATTGATGTCCTGTTGTCTAGCATTAGAACAGAAACTCTTGAAATTCCCCTGCCTGTGCCTTTTTGTGGAAAGTGGTTTGTGCCTTTATGATGCTAGCAGTTCAAGAGGATTTCATACAATCCTGTTAATGCATCCTTACTGAAAACAATCATCTTCTTTCAATCTGTTGGGAACTGAGGAGCTTTTCTCACAGCCCTCTGCTCACTGCTGTTGATGGTTTTGTGCACTCTAATTTAAATTCTTCTTCATCCATTCTCTGCCCAGAGACAGAACTGAGCCCCATTGCTATGACCTCCAACCATTGCAGGTAAGGAGGCAGGTCCCAAACACACTCCATTGAGAATGAGCACCATGCTGCATACTGTTGACATTAACCTAGACTGAACTGGGCATTCAGCTGACTAAGCTAAAAAATAGCCCCAAAGCCTTCCCCCAGCTCTCAAAGATGCAGAGCTGCTGTGATAACATGCATTTTTACATACTTCTGTCATTTGGAAGATTGGGTAATGAAGGTAGAGTTTTGAATCTCTTTCCATCACATGGCTGACCAGGAATCTCTCGCGTTTTAACCGCCTTCCCCTGGCAAATTTAGGAAGGATGTGCAAGTTGATAGTAAACCTGTTTGGCTATGTTTTGAAAGGGACATACATCCTGGCTTTTGGATTCAAACCCAAAGCTTCATCCTCCGCAGGGGAGGTGATAGCCTCGTGGTATTGTTGCTGGAATGTTAATCCAGAGAGCCAGATAGTGTTTTGGGGACCTGGGTTTGAATCCCACCATGGCAGATGGTGGAATTTGAATTCAATGAATATCTGGAATTAAGAATCTAATGATGACCGTGAATCCATTGTCAATTGTCGGGAAAACCTATCTGGTTCATTAATGCCCTTTAGGGAAGGAAACTGCCATCCTTACCCTGTCTGACCTACATGTCCAGACTCACAGCAATGTGGCTGACTCTGAACTGCCCTCTGGGCAAATAGGGATGGGCAATAAATGCTGCCTGGCCAGTGACAACCTCATCCCGTGAATAGTGGAAAAGACATCTCAGCTATCAGTTTTGATGGCATCCTTCCAGCTCCATCAGGCAGCCAGGCAATTTAACCCTAACTCTAAGTTTAACCCTAAACCTACCCCAAACCCTAACCTTAACCTTAACCCATCGTTCCATCTACATAAGACATGGGGCAGGAAGCTAGTTGAACCCCAACCTTAATCCTACCCCAACCCTAACCCTAACCTTAATCCTAACCTTAGCTCAAATTCTAACCTGAACGCTCACCCTAACTGTAACCATAACAGATCAACCCTAATTGTAATCCTAACCCTAACCCTAATTCTAACCATAACGCTAATCTTAAATCTAACCCTAAATCTAATCATAACCCTCACCCTAACCCTGTTGCAAGTTAAATCCACTGGGTATGTGATAACTTCATATGGTGCACCTTTCCAGATGCCTGAAGGTACGACAAAGTGCCACATATGAAGTCATTATCAGGTGTTGTGATGGATATTGTGTTCGATGTTGGCACCTGTTGCCAAGCAGCTGTAAAAACTAATCATCAGGATGGTGTGGGCCCACAGCTGATGTCTGAGATGAGGTACAATGTCTTCACCCAGACAATGGGGAACCTGTGGAATTCTCTGCCACAGAAAGCAGTTCAGGCCAAAGCATTGAATGCTTTCAAGAAGGAGTTAGATATTGTTCCTAGATTTAATGGATTCAAAGGGTGCAGGGAGAAAGCAGGAGCAGGGGACCATGTTGGATAATCAACCATGACCATATTGAATGGCTTGAAGGCCTGAATAGGCTAGCCCTGCTCCTATTTTGTATGTTTCTATAAGTGAAGCAGTGCTCATGCTGTCTACATTGAAAAATGTAGCCAGCCTCGATGTTGTGGTAACTTGCAGCATTTTCTTTATCAAAAGTCTCTACTTTCCCACAGCTTTCAGGAAAAGACTAGGAATTAAAATAATTTCAGAGTATTAGGAGTTGTTGGGATCTGTCAGTAATTGTGAGATTTGCTTGGCTGACGTTGTTCTACAGCAATCAATTCATTGTATGTGTCTTTCTGCAGGTCTGAAGGTAAAGCAGCCAATCAAGACCAAGTTCCGAATGCCAATCTTGAATTGGGTGGCGCTGAAACCCAATCAAATCACCGGAACTGTCTTCACAGAACTGGACGACGAAAAGCTGCTGCAGGTGAGACACTGCTCCTGACGCAGAAAGTAGACCCAAACTTTTATACACTTCAGCTGCAGCGACAGAATTTGCAAGTGATCCACTTGGCTCTTTTGGAAGCACTTTGCATCAGGAGTTTAAAAGATCAACCTGATCCCATGTTAGGACCCTGGAGTAATGCCAATCTGAAACATCAACCTTTGGGTCTGCTGTTGAACCACAATCAGATAAAACATGCTGGCAGGTGAGCAGCAAGTTGTTCCTGGCCTGCATTTTCTGCCTCAATCAGAATTCCCAGAGAAACTCTCATTTCCTCTTCCTGGCACAAAATGACTGTCCCAGCCACATTGAGGGCTTCCTTATTTTAAGAAAAAATTGATGTAAATCTGATCATTGTTGAGAGCTAAAATTGGAATTGCAAAAAGATCAATTGGTTCTGCTCTTCACACTATTCACTGATTTCTAGGAGCTGAACATGGCAGAGTTTGAGGAGCGATTTAAAACTAAGGCTCAGGGCTCAGCAGTGAATATCAACACCTTAAAAATGAAGGTTACACAGAAGGTGGTGAGTAAGGTGTCACTGATTGAGTCAAACCGAGCGAAGAATCTGGCCATTACTCTGCGGAAAGGAGGCCTGAGCTCTGATGAAATCTGCATTGCCATTGACAAGTAAGTCCTTTTGTGATTGTGTGGGGAATGGAGAAAAATCAAGTGAGTTATAGTGACAAAGTATGTTTGGACGGGTAGGAGATGGAAGGATGGTAACTAAGCAGAATTTGCTTGAAACAATTTGAGCGCTTTGAATGCCTCTTATTGTGCCTTGACTACAGAAAGCTGAATTTGGGTAAGAACTTTGCAAGGTATTAGTGCCTGGTGTTAAACGTACAGATGGGATCTGGTTTAGCAGTGGAGAACAATATGAGACATCTCGCCAACTCATCTCACCCCACCACTGTTGCTGAGCTCCAGATCAAGAAAGTGGCTTTGATCTCCTGAAGATAGCCAACAAGCACCATGACAGGGCAAGATAGTGGAGGTGCCTAGGGAAACCTTCACATCACTTTGCAGGTTACGTGGGAAGCAAAGTTTGAGGTGGGCACAGAAAGATGGGCACGATATTTGCCTGATGCCCAACCTTTCCCCTTTCTAAGAATGTTACCAAAGAAATTTCAGAGCCACTGTCTGTGTGCAATATTTATGTTTGAAAAGATGGAATGTGAGATTGAAAGATAGATATTCATGCTCCTAGCAGCTTGTAGAGGTACCCATTTGAGAGTAATTGCAATCCAGCCCCATTCTAGGCTTGATGTAAACATGGAAAGAAGAGCTTAACTCATGATGGGAACGGAGAATGACTGCCCTTGACATCAAAGCAGCATTTGATATGTGTGGCATCATGGATCTCTGGGCAAAACTGCATAATATTGATTTAGTACTTCACCCATCACCTGTGGTTCCACACACGTGTGGCCACATTGATATTTAAGGGCGCCCTAGTCTCTCCCTGGTTGCTGTTTTGCCCTTAATATACTTATAGAATCTTTTTGGTTTCTCTGCAGCTCTATTTACTAAACCTATCTCATGTCCCCTTTTTGTCCCCCTAATGTACCTCTTTAGTATACTCCAACTGCATTTATACTCCTCTAGGCTTTCACTTGATCCCAGCTGCCTATACCTGATATATTTATTTGACCAGCGCCTCAGTATCTCTAGTCATCCAGCATTGCCTACACTTACCTGCCTTGCCTTTCACACTAACAGGAACATACTGGATTTACTGGAGATAGTAAGAGTTGATCTCATTTTTAAAGGCTTCCCACTTCCCAACCATCCCCCAATCAATTTTTGAAAGTTTGAGTCTAATATAATCAAAATTGGCCAAATTAGAGCTTTAACTTTTTGATCAGTTCTATCCTTTACGGTAACTATTTTAAAACAAATAGAATTATGGTCACTTATCCCAAAGTACTCCCCCATAAACACGTCCATAACTTGCCATGTCATAGTTTCCAACAGTGGGTCAAGTTTTGCTCCTTCTCTAGTAGGCACATCTGCATATTGAATATGAAAGTTCTTCAACACATTTAGCAAATTCCTCCCTTTCCAAGCCCTTAACCCTATGACAGTCCCAGTTTATGTTTGGTAAGTTAAAATCCCCAACCATTACAACCCTGTTATATTTATACATATCTGAGATCTCCCGCTTCTCAATTTCATATTGACCACTGGGGGGCTTATAGTACAATCCCAACAAGGTGAGTTCCCTTTCTCATTTCTCAGTTCCAACCAAATTAACTTCACAGGACGTTCTCCCAAGAATATCCTCCCTAAGTACAGCCGTAATGATATCCCTAACCAAAAACGCCACTCCACCTCCTCTCTTGCCTCCTTTTCTATCCTTCCTATGGCATGTATACCCCAGAACATTAAGTTGCCAATCCTGTCCATCCCTGAGCCATGTTTCTGTATGTGATAGTTATCTGTTTCTTGCATGAGTAAACAGTTCTGACCACATTCGTTTTCATTCCAGCTCTTCATCCTGCTGTGTGTGCACAAAGCGAGTTTTGTGGTGTGTGTGTGTCCGAGTCTTGCCGCATACATCTGTGGCTCTCTTCCTTCTTGTGACTAACACATGCATCATTTTTCTATCCTGTGTCGCCCAGATTTGACTTGCAGTCACTCAATCTGGATTTTATTGAGCTGCTGACTCGCTTTGTACCAACTGATTATGAGCGGAAAGTGCTGCAGCAGTATGAGGCCGATAAGAAACCGCTGGAGGATCTGGGGGAAGAGGATCGCTTCATGATCAAATTCAGCAAGATCCCACGTCTCACGGAGCGACTAAACATCATCATCTTCATGGGCAACTTCAGTGATAGCATTCAGCTACTGACGCCGGTGAGCATCTCTGCCTCTACCTGAGATTCATAGGCCATTGGAACAGAAGGAGGCCATTCAGCCCCTTAAGCCTGTTACACCATCCTTTGAAATGGTTGGTGCCCTTTGACCTTCCTCCAAATACTCTCCTTTGCCTTATCTCCCTTATTGAGTTTGGCTAACAATAATCCATCAGTCTCAGATTTTAAATTATCAGATCAACTAACTTGCATCAATTTGTCCTGCGCTGGCAATAGGTTGCCCTTGGTGGAAGAAATCTCTAAACATCTTCTATATATAGAAATGTTGTCTAATTTCACTCACATAATCTTAGGCACCCCAATGAGTAGAAATAGTTTATCTCAATGTACATTATTTGTATGTCTAAATATCTTGAATATTTTAATCAAGCCACCCCTTACCTTACTAAATTTGAAGGAATGCAGTCCTAGTTTGTTTGTCTCTCCTCATAATTTAAACATTGGCATCAAGGTTTTATTCTGGTAAAATTCCCCTAAGAATAGTTAGGTAATGTCATCATAGTCTCTGAGGGCTGCTCTCTCTTTAGAGAGAGATGACCAGTGTTAAATTTAAGCTGAGGGTCATCACACCTCAGGTGAGGCGGGAGATTGAAAAATAAGGACTGTCATGATAAGCTCACCCAGCACAATGAGTAAAACTTCACTCTTGGTGTCACACTGCATTCCATAGCAACCATCCACCCAGTTGAGCTAACCATGTTTTGTGATCAAATGGGCATTCCAACCACCCACAGGCAGCAGAGGAATTGGGAGGTATTGAGGAAATGGTTTTCATTTGTGTCCACGCGAGGAGCTAACAAGCAGGGTAGATGTAGGGGAAGCAGTGAATATAATATATTTGGATTTTCGGATAAAGTACCATACATTAGGCTATTTAGCAAGATAAGAGCCCACAGTGTTGAAGGTATTATATTGGAATGGATAGAGGATTGGCTGACTGACAGAAGACAGTGAGTTGGGATAAGCAAGGTATTTTCAATATGACAACTTGTAACTAGTGGAGTGCCACAGGGATCAGTGCAGTGGCAGTAATTATTAACAATCTATATTAGTGACTTCAGTGAAGAATGTGACTGTACTGTTGCCAAGTTTATGGATAACACATATGTAGGAAGGCAGCTGGTGAGGATAACACAGATTCTGCAAAGAGATATTGGTTAAGAGAGTGGGTAAAAACTTGGCAGGTGAAATATAATGTGGGGAAATGTGAGCTAATGCACTTTGGCAGGAAGATTAGAGGAGCTGGGTATTATTTAAATGGAGAAAGACTGCAGAAAGCTGCAGCACAGCAGGCTTTAGGAACCCTCGTCCGCAAATCACAAAAAAGCTAGCATCCAAGCTCAGTGGGGAGTAGGAAAATTGAATGGAATGTTGGCCTTTGGAGTATAAACATAGGGTGGCTTAGCGAAAAGTGTAGAAGGCACTGATCAGACCACAGCTAGAATACTGTGAACTGTTTTGTTTCCCTTATCTAAGGAAAGATATGCTGGCATTAGAGGCAGTCCAGAAAAGTTTCATTAGGCTGATACCAGGTATGGAGGGACTGTCTTATGTGGAGAAGTTGAGAAGATTGAGCATGTATCTGTTGGAATATAGAAGAATGAGAGGCAGCCTTATTGATCTATATAGGATTCTTAGCAGACTTTGCATGGTAGATGGGGGAAGGTTCTTTCACCTTGTCAGAGAGTCTCGGACCAAAGGGCGTCATCTCGGAATAAAGGATAAAACATTTAAGGCAGAGATGAGAAAGGATTTCTTATCTCAGAGGGTAGTGAATCTATGGAATTCTCAAGCTCAATCATTAAGCATATTCAAGACTGAAACAGATATTTTTAATCAGTAAGGGAATCAAGGGTTATGCAGCAAAGGCAGGAATGTTGAGTTGAGGATTATCAGATCTTCCATGATCTTATTGAATGGCAGACCAGACTTGATGGGCTGAACAGCCTACTTTTGCTCCTGTGTCTTATGGTCCCATTCTGGTTTCATGTGGAAGCTGAGCCCATGACTCCAAACGGTACTGCCAAGGAGCAGCACATAGTTGGAGAAAAGGAGTTGGCCAAGCAAGTGGGACTCCTGAAATAACCATGTGGGGACTGTAAGAGAATCTCCTGGAGATGCTCTGTCTATGATCAGAAGGTGATACTTAATAAAACTGAAGACAGCTTTGGAATTTTTAGGAAAATTTGATTTTAAACAAATGACAAGTTTTTTTTGCAAAACCTCACAAAATGCTTTTAAATGAAAATGCTACTTGCTCAAAATTAATGCAACCAAAGCTACTTCTTTATAACATGCTGCCATTAATTAATGATTCATTATATGCTGAATAAACTAATGTTTTTGCTGGCAATAACCTGATCTTCCCATACTGGAACCTGTCACCCTCCAAGATCTCCCTCTAAGAACTCCAGGTTGTACGTCTGGGTTCCAGGGGCATCATCCGTAACTCATTTAAGTTCTGAAAAGTTGATTTCATTGTTTTCTCTTGCAGCAACTGAATGCCATCATTGCTGCATCGATGTCCATCAAATCATCAGTGAAGCTGAAGAGAATTCTGGAGGTAAGATTGTATGAAGCTAAGCTTGTACACATGGTGGGAGATCACTAGTAGCATCTTGCTGATTTCACCAGCCAAGGGTCAAGTGAAGGGGAAATGGAACAGACTGCAGAACACCAAACATGACCAGTATTTTAAGAGCCGTATGTTGTACCTCCTTCTGTTGATCAATTTTAGTGTTTGAGTATGAACACTGACCTACTGCTTTCACTAATGTCAGCAAATGGAGACTCTACACCACCCTTAAGATTTAAAACCTTGCATTTAACAGCTTTGCATGAAATTGCATCATGGTTTGGCCAAAGGCACAAAGCTTTGGTGAGTTAATGCCCATTTATATTAACAGGGAAAGGAGTTTAATGTGTGAATATGTTCAAGGATTTCTACAGCATGGTTTCTACACCTTGGTGTAGCCATTAAATCCCAACCTAGTTCTGTTCCAGCCACAGACATGAAACCAAAAGTGAGCTGACCCACGTGAAAGCGGCACATGGAGGAATTTGGGAGAAACATGTTAATCAGTTGTATAGATTATCAGTTGTACTGTCTACCCTGTCGATGTATCCCATTTTGACATCAGACCAAATGTGTAAGTCTTGTGCCTGGTGTTAGTGCACCCTGTAATTATTAAAATACAGTTATTAATTTAAATTCAAAGGACTGAAATGCACTTTAATTTGATCACTGGATTCTGAACAGGATAACAGGTGGAGCATGACACAGAATATACATGCCAATCCTTTGGAACTCATCATTGTCCAAGATGGGTTTCTCAGATTCTGAGTTTGAGTCTCTATGGTCATCGCTGGGATGGTGATCTCTCAGTAATCAATTACTAAAGAGCCCAGTAATCTTTGGTTCTTCTGGTGGTGCACATTACATTGGCAGACTGCAGGTAAAGGATCCCAACTAGTGCCAAATTCCAACCATTGTAGCAGTCCGTCTAGCAAACGGATCAAAATATAAGAATCTGGGACAAGAAAAGTGATTCACTTCCTCATTAAACTGCATACTGAATAATTTCATTGCTTTCACCTCTGTTATGTTACCTGTCAATTATTCTGCACCATATGTTGTTGTACATGGGTCTGAAGGGGTTAATATTGAGGAGCACCATAAGCTCCACTAACTGTGGTATTATCATATAGGCTTGTGGACAGAACAGTTTAGGATTTCAAAGGCATGAGATCTAAGATCTGACCCTCCTCAAAGTCTCTGTAACAAGGTTTCTATTGTTACAAACACACAATAAACCATATCTTGTTAAGGTTAAAAGACTATTCTGATTAGACCAGGGAATAGTATTCCTTGACAACACCTGAACAGTCAGACTCTATAACTTCCAGAACAACAGCAGCAATCTTGATCGTGAGCAACAGCTAATACAGAATAGTGAGCTGACATGCCCGTACAAGCTAGTGTTTTTGGACTACCTAGCATTTTTGCTGTCCTATTCAGAAACATCCTGACATTTCCGTGCTCCACTGCCTTCTCATCAGTCAGAATGCTGAGTTTACAATCTTTATCTTGAATTACCAACTTCTCTATGACCTTGTCACATTTATCTTGCCATGTCTTTGAACCTTACATAAAGCAGAACCCACTCAAAATAATTTATGTCACATTATTTTCCACTTACATTGTTTGCTCCTATATTATTGAGATTTTCTGTGATCATTGACCCAGCATTATGGTATTCCATTCCTCAAGCTTTCCAACTTGGCCCTATTGGAAAGATTCCTCCAGATCTTCATCTTCAGAATGTTCACAGAATTGTGCCCAATCTTAACATCCATCTTGTTTCTTCCCTGCCCTCCTACCACCTACACAGACCCCCTGTTGACTCCCCTGCCCTCTGGAAAATAACTTGATTCATTTCACTGGACTTGTTTGTTATTTAATTTCAAGTTGTATTATTCCAAACAAAACGTTGCTTTACAATTACAAAGGAAGAGGTTGCACTTTGAATGAGATCAGGTGCAAATTGCTCTGGTTTTTTGAAGCAATTCAAGGTTCCACCCAAATACAATTACATTGTTACAAATGTTCCATCAACCAACACAATAAAATGTAACAGGGCATTCTATTTTCCTTGCATTAAAGATATACCTTGATGTGCGAACTTATGATGAGGATAAGGAATAGTCCTTTCGACCCTCGATCCTATTCCCCCATTCAATAAAATCATAGCTGAAATGATTACTCCACATTCCCACTCGTCCCTGATAACCTTTTGGCCCAAAGCTCCCCAGAAAACTATTTAGTTTATGACTTTCAATGCCATTATCACTTTGAATAACTATTTCCATCACATTTAAAAGAAGAGCGTTCCATAGACTCAGGAACCTCTTAGACAAAAAAGAATCTCCTCATCTCTGACTTAAATGATGCCTTATTTTTAAACATTGCCTCCCTCCCCAGGATCTCCCACAAGAGGAAAATCCTTCCCACATGCAACCTATCAAAAGCTTTCAGGATCTTGCGTTTCTACCAATATGACTTTTATTATTTTAAACTTTACCCAGTCTGCCCAACGTTTCCTCAGAAGACACTTGACCATTCCAGATAGATGGTCCAGTAAATCTTCTCCTTACTGTTTCCAACATGTGTATCCTTCCTTAAGTAAAGAGACAAATACTGTATGCACACTGTCTCATCAGTGCACTTTATCATGTTTTGTCTTCAATTCCCCTTGCAATAAGCAGTAACAGCCTGTTACTAAAATTAGCTGCTTTATCTGCACACTAACTGTTAGCAAATCATGCATTAGAATACCTAGATCCCTCGTGCACCTCAGAGCTGTACAATCTCTCACCATTTACATTGTATACTTATGTTTTATTCTTCTTACTAAAGTGAACAATATCACATTTTCCCTCATTATACTCTGCAAGATCTTTGCCTAATCACTTAACCTAATATGGAAGCTAGAAAACTTGGAGAAATAAATAGTGATATCTTAAGAAGTGTCCATATTACGGAGGTATTGGACATCTTAAAACACATCAAGGTGAATAAATTCCCAGGACCTGATAAAGTGTACCCCAGAACTTTGTGAGAACCTGGGGAAGCATTTGCTGGACCCCTTACTGAGATATTTGTACCATCAATAGGCATGGGTAAGCTCCAAGAAGACTGGAGGTTGGCTAGTCTGTTACTATTATTGAAGAAAGGTGGTAAGGAAAAGCCAGGGAACTATAGGCCAGTGAGCCTGGCATCATTGATGGATTAGAAGTTTGAAGGGATTCTGAGGGAAAAGATTTACATGCATTTGAAAAGACAAAGAACAATTAGGTATAGACGACACGGCTTTGTGCATTGGGAAATCATATTTCACTAACTTGATTGCGTTTTCTGAAGAAGTGACAAAGAAGATTGGTGAAAGCAAAACAGTGGATGTGATCTATATGGACTTCAGTAAGACGTTCGACAAGGTTCCTCATGGTAGACTGGTTAGCAAGGTTTTATCACGTGGAATATAGGGTGGGGGGAGCCTGCAATTTGGATACAGAACTGGCTCTAAGGTAGGAGACAGAGGGTGGTGGGGGGTTGCTATTTAGACTGGAGACCTGTGACCAGTGGTGTGTCAGAAGGATCGCTGCTGGGTCCACTGCTTTTTGTCATTTTTATTAATGATTTGGATGTGAATACAAGAGGCATGGTAATTAAGTTTGCAGGTCAACCAAAATTGATGGTGAAGTGGACAGCAAAGAAGGTTACCTCTAAGTCCAGCAGGTTCTACATCAGAGGTAGTAGGAACTGCAGATGCTGGAGAATCTGAGGTAACACAGTGTAGAGCTGGATGAACACAGCAGGCCAAGCTCCTATGATGCTGCATGGTCTGCTGTGTTCATCCAGCTCTACACCAGGCTCTACATCAGATGGACCAATGGGCCGAGGAGTGGCAGATGGCTTTTAATTTAGATGAATGTGAGGTAATAAATATATTTTGGAAAGGTAAATCAGGGCAGGACTTAATGGTAATGGTGTGGGGAGCGTTGCCAAATAGACCTTGGGGTGAGGGTTCATAGTTTTTTGAAAGTGGAATCACAGGTAGACAAGATAATGGAAGAGGCATTTGGTATGCTAGCCTTTATTGGTCAGTGCACTGAGTGTTGAAGTTGGGAGGTCATGTGACAGCTGTACAGGACATTGGTTATGGCAGTTTTGGAATACTGCGTTCAATTCTCGTCTCCCTGATGGAAGAAAGATGTTGTGAAACTTGAAGGGGCTCAGAAAAGATTTACAAGGATGTTTTGGGGCTGGGAGGGTTTGAGCTACATTGAGAGCCTGAAAATGCTGGGGCTGTTTTCCCTGGAGCATCGAAGATTGAAGTGTGGCCTAATAGAGGTTTATAAAATCAGGAGGGGCATGGATAGAGTGAAGATGCAAGGCCTTTTGCTCAGGGTGGGAGTGTCAAAACTAGAGGGCGTAGGTTTAAGGTAAGAGGGGAAAGATATAAAAGTGTCCTAAGGAGCAATGTTTTTACACAGAGGGTGGCACGTGTACGGAATGAGCTGCCAAAGAAGCTGGTGAAGGCTGGTACAATTATAACATTTAAAAGTCATCTGATTGGGTATATGAGCAGGAAGCGTTCAGAGGGAGATGGACCAAATGTTGGCAAATGGGACAAGATTAATTTAGGGTATTTATTTGGCATGGACACGTTGGACTGAACTGTTTCCGTGTTGTACACCTCTATGACTTTATAGTTCTTTCAATCCATAAAATCTCTTACAATCTGCTTTTATGTTGCTCGTTTAGTTTTCTCTCATGCACTGTCCCTTTTTCCTCTTTCTACTCTTGCAGTCAGTCCTTCTTTATTTTGACCTGCCACAAAACTTTGATAATCGCACGCTTTTATTTTAAGTGTGATCCTTTTGGTTAACCAGTGTCCTTGCCCTGGAATTTCCTTTCTCATTAGAAAGTATTTGATCTGCATATTCTGAAATATCTCCTTAAAATTCTGCTCCTGCATTGCTGATGATGATCTCTTCCCTTAATTTGTCCATTCACTTTTATTACCTCTGCTTTCATACCCTCATGTTGATCTTATTTAAGTTTAGAATGCTTGTCTTGAACCCATTACTCTCAGCATGAACCCAGCAAGGTTCAGGGGCAGACCATTCTAATGGTAAAGATTCCCCCTTTCTCAGTCCTGGCAGCTGCACCTCATGAACTGGAACATACTCCAGTGTTTGAGCCACACATTTATGTACCAGGTCTTATTTATCAGTGGCAATTTGTTGCAATTTTAAAAATATAGCTGATAATGGATTTGGCAAAAAAATCACATTAACCCACCACTTCATGGTCATTTAGTTTTAAATTACTTGATGAGAAACTGTACATCACAGAGTCACAAAACTGTTCCAGTGCAGAAGGAGGCAATTTAGCCCATTTCTCTACACTAGCTCACTATGAGCCTTCAATTCTTTAGCAGCTAAATTGTTGTATACTAGTCAGCTCCTTCGTAAAATGAAAGTGCTTTGACTTTAAAAATATGTTTTTAAAGGCTCCTGATCGCAGTTAATTTGAAGAGCCCCTCCAAAGGGTATATAGCAGAAATCTGTCGCACTCTTTATTCTGAACTGTGAGATCATAACCAGTTATTTTGAGTGGGGTTAATTCACAATACACAATGTTATTTTTTAATCAACTTACTCAGAGATGCTATTGCATACCTCTGGAGCAGGTAGAACTTGAACCCAGACCTTCAGGTCCAGTGACAGGGGCACTATCGCTGCACCACAAGAGCACACCTGCACTCCCCCCCCCCCAACCACCATGAAATGTTTTATACTGGTGAAACCAATTTTGGTGAATTGTGCCACTCAAATGAGTGGAAACCTTAGGCTGCAATGTCTCATATTCAAGTTTTCACTAATTTCCAACTAATGTCCTGTAATCCAATTTTCTTGACACATTTTGAAGCCTGTGTTTATCAGTGCAAAACTAATTAACAGAAAACGAGACTTGTCTGTACCAAAGAAAACCTATGAATTTTGTGAGATAATTGTTGTAAGATACAATATTTTACTATTCAACTTGTGAATAACAATCTATTGTAAAAGCAGACCATTAAAATTCATCGCTGATCTTGTTCTTTCTCTTGTCTCCTGCAGATCATTTTAGCATTTGGTAACTACATGAATAGCAGTAAAAAGGGAGCCGTTTATGGCTTTCGATTGCAGAGTCTTGACTTGGTAAGATTATGGGAACTGTCATGAAATTATATTTTGATGAATCTAGCGATTGGTCTGATGTATTTTGCAATGTCTGATAATCCACTGAATAGTCTAATGAATGACTGATCATAATCAGCTATCGTCTACAATATTAGTTTCACTAGTCATCATGCAACCAATTGATACTGATCAATGATTGTAATTCCATCGATGCTAGGATATCTGAAACAAACTCCCAGAATTCTGGAGAAACTCAGCAGATCTGGCAACATCCATGGAGGGGAAACCAGAGTTAACATATCAAGACAGGTACAGGACTTGAAATGTCAACTCTATTTCTGTTTCCACAGATGCTGTCAGACCTGGTGAATTTCTCCAGCATTCTCTGTGTTGTTTCAGGTTTCGAGCATTTTTGGTATTTTACATTGATACAAACACATTACTTGATGTCATTCTCACTGTTTAAAATCTGAAAGCATTTATTCTGAAAGGATGATATTGAAGAGTTTGCACAGTTGGAGATCAGATAATCCAGTTAATTAAAGCAGAGTTTAGACTGAGCAAAACCTGTGGCTGTTAGTCTGTATAGTGTGTGGGATGGCTGTATTAGTGAGTGTACGCTGTGTAAATTAAAAAGAAATTATTAACATGTTCTTGCTTGATTATTGAACGAGTTGACATTGATGTTATTGCATTATTGGCTGTAAGTTTTGAATGAGTTGGTGCACATTTAGTTAATTGGTTTGTTGGCTGGATACAAATCAGTTAAAGCAGATTATAGTTGGGAGGACATGTAACTTTGATCCCATTAATTATTGTGTCTCCGTTTGCCTTCAGCTTCTCGAAACCAAATCAACAGACAGAAAACAGACGCTAATGAACTACATTGTGGACATAATCCACACACAATATCCTGAGCTCAGCACCTTTCATACTGAGCTGCTGTTTGTCGACAAAGCTGCTGCAGGTAATAAAACCAAGTCATCTGAACAGAATGTTGACCACCTTATAGATGGAAAAGGAGTAGCTACTGATTTACAAACTGGGAGCAATTATTTAAGTACACAAGAAGGAAGAGCAGAGATGAGGACACACTAAGTCGGGGAAACAATGATGAAGGTGCACCAAGTGGGCGGGAGCAGCGACACAAGTGCACCAAGAGGGGAGGAATCATAATAAGGTACACCAAATGGGAGGAACAGTGATGAGGGTGCACCCAAAAGGGAGAACTATGATGAGAGTACACCAATACAAATGAAAGTTTGAAGCAGAGGAACTTTCAAAAGTTAGATTGTATTAATGATTAAAGCTAGATCATGTGAATATGACACTTCTGCTGTCGGGGACAGGAATGTTAGATTGTGTTGGTATTGTAGAAATGAAGGGAATGTGCTTTTGTCACCTTCTCATTGAAGGCAAAGTGATGAATTTTCACCAGTATGGTTTGTATATTTTGTTGTAGCACTGACTGTGTTAGTGCTGTCTGGTTGATGTGAATTCTTATGAAACAAAATAAGGGAAACTTCAAATGGCTGGTGGGCACAGGTGGGTGCTGTTAACAACCAGTGGCCTCAGTGCTCAGTCTTACCAAAAATAGCTGAAGACGCAAAGGCAAGAGAAGACTGTTAAGCTCAATCTCCTGCATGTTGTCCTAGAAATAAGGGACAAACAATGAAAATAAGGGATAATCCCTTAGAAAATACATAGTTGGCTGCCATGAGTGATGTTGCTAATGAGGAATCAATCTGCTTTTGTTCCTATCTTGGGCAAATCATGTTGTACTTGCCTCTCCTCTTGAACTGTTTTAGTTTCTTTGATTAGAATGTAGGTGACATTCCCAAGTGAGGTTTTCCCACTTGCTGTCTCTATCGCAGTGTCACTGGACAATGTTCTACAGGACGTGCGATCGTTACAACAGGGAATGGAACTTGTCCGGAAAGCTTTCATGGTAGAGGATACCAGTTTACTCCTGAAAGAGTTCCTGAGCAGCAACAGTGAGAAAGTGGACAACTTACAGAAGGATGGCAAAACTGCACAGGTAGGTAGCAACAAGCTCACTCAAAGGGTGGTCTGAAAGCCCATCTGGTTGGCGAGCCAATATATCCACTCGCTGAGGTCATATTGCACGATGCACATGAGTAATGCCTCAGATTGTTAGCTAGTTTTGACCATCATTATCAATATACACTAAACCACTCAATAGCTGAAAGACAGCTACAATTCTCAGCATTCAGTTACCGGAGATGAGTAAGGGAAATAGAACAGTTCCTTTCGCCAGATGTTGATGGAAAGATGCAGATGTGGAAGCAGGGATTTGGGCAGCTCCAGCTGTTAGGTTGTTCCATAACTGAAATCCCAGACACTTCTGTCACAATCCCACTTCTTTCAATAATAAACTTACAGAGTCATAGCCATAGAATCACACAACACGGAAATAGACCCTTCGGTCCAACCAGTCCATTCTGCACATAATCCCAAACTAAATTCGCCCCACCTGCCTTTGCTTGGCCCCTATCCATCCAGACCTTTCCTATTCATGAACTTATCCAAATGTCTGTTAAACATTGTATCTGCACCCATATCCACCAATTTCTCTGACAGTCATTCCACACATGAACCACTCTCTTTGTAAAGCAAATTGCCTCTAGTCTCTTTTTCAAAATCGTTTTCCTCTCATCTTAAAAATATGCCTATAGTATTGAAATTCTCCACCCCAGGGAAAATTGCCATTCACCTTATCTATATCCCTCATTGATTTTATAAACCCCTATAAGGTCATCCCTCAATCTCCCACACACCAATGAAAAAAAGTCCCAACCCATCCAGCCGCTCCTTAACACAGAACAGGCATTCCTGGCAAGATCCTGACAGTTCTCTTCTGATCCCTCTCGAACTTAATAATTCCTATCATAGGGTGCCCAGCTCGGGACACAGTACTGCAGAAGGGGCCTCACCAATGTCTTGCGCATAACATCCCAACTCCTACATTCAAACTTGTTGTCACCCAATGTGTTCACTTGTGAAGTGAAAATTTCAAATTGTCCCCGATATGATATTGATGGCTCTTGAGCCTGTGGCAATCTGTGGACAAAATTTAATTGAGCTGATGGAGGTTTTGCCCTGCCCTTACCCATTTTGGAGGCTGGTGAGATCACCACACCATCCCACTCCCACAACCGCCACCCCACCCAACCATCTGGCCTCTTTAGGAAAGGGCCAGTGTACTAAACACATCACCTCAATCAAAGTGGCAAGTGAGAGGCCTACCTCAGGATGAAACACCCCAGGGAGTGAACCCATTCCCACCACCAACCCCGCCCCAGAACTCTCCAAACCTACACCCTAACCCTACTAGCTGGTCAGGGCTGGCATTTCTCCATTGCAGGCATTGCCACCAGGTTAGATGGTAACTCTTGGTAGTACATCCAACATGGAGGCTCGTATCAGCTTTGGGGACCCAGGTAACAGGTAAATGGGGTTGGAATGGAGGTTGCTGGGTAAGGATGTAGCCCAGGACTCAGACGAAAGGGCAGAGGGTGGCCATCAGCAGACTCCCCTCTTCCTGATGCCAGCTCCCTTGATCAGGCACTGAGGACCTCTCAATAATGTGCTCCACCACTTGATAAACTGCAAGCAAACAAGACTGGGTTTGCTTCCCAGCCTGTTTCCATGGTGACTGCCCTGACTGAATGCCAGTAGCACCAATTGCTACTCCTAAGACCATAGGATGTAGAAACAGAAAATTGGCCCAACATGCCTACTCTGCAATTCAATCAAATCATGGCTGATCTCTTATTCATGCACTTTACCCTCCTGCCTAATCTCCACAACCTTTGATCCCCTTGTTGAGTAAAAGTTTGTCTATCTCCGCTTTAAATACAGTTAATGACCCAGTCCTTATAGACCTTTGTGGTAAAGAATTCAACAAATTTTCTACCCTCTGAGAGAAAAGAAAATCTCTCCTCATCTTTGTCCCACATGGGCAACCTCTTACTCTGAGATTAAGCCATCTGGTCCTAGACACTCACAAGGGGAAACAACATTTGGATCTACCCTGTCAAGGCACGTAACAATCTTGTATGTTTCAATAAGGTTGCCTGTCATTCTTCTAAGTTCCACTGTGGGGAGATCAAACTTATTCAATCTCTCCTCATAAGAAAACCCTTCCAGAAGCAACCCAGGGAACCTTCTCCAGAATATCTCCAATGCCAGTATATCTTTCCTTGGAAAAAGGGTGTATTCCAGCTGTGGTTTGACTGGTGACTTGTGTAGTTCTAGCTCCCTATTTTTGTATTGCACTCCTTTTAAGGTAAAGGCCAACATAGCTTTTTGCAATTCAGACTCCAGGATCTACTAGTCCTTCTGTGCTACAGCTTTCTGCAGTCTGTCTCCATTTAAATAATATTCAACTCCTCTATTATTCCTGATAAAGCACATAATTTCATGTTTCCCCACATTATATTCTATCTGTCAAGTTTTTGCCCCCTCACTTAACTTGCTGAAATCCCTCTACAAACCCTTTGTGTCATCTTCAGCACTTGATCTGCTGCCCACTTTGTGTATTCACAAACTTGACTATGGTACCTTCATTTTCCCCACCCAAGTCATGAATATGAATATATATTATAAATAATTATGGCCCCAGCACTGATTGCAGTGGTACCCAGTAGTTACAGGTTGCCATCTTGAAAATGACCCCTTTATCTCAGCACTTTGTCATCCTCTAGTTAACCCTGTATCCCTGCTAATAAACTACCCTGATGCCATGGGCTTGGATCTTATTAATTAGCTTTCTATGCTGTCTCTTATTGAACGCCTTTTGGAAATTCAAATGCATTGCATCTACTGGTTCCCCTTTATCAACCCTGCTTTTTACCTCCTCAAAGAAAGCTAATAAATTTTGGCAGACATGATTCCCCTTCATAACACTGCTTGATTATATCAAGTATTTCTAAATAGTCTGCTATGACATCCTTTATAATGAATTCTGTCACTTCCCAATAATAGGTCTAAAGGTCATGGCCTATTAATACATCAGCAGTTTTCTAATCCTGTAGGACTTCTCTAGAATCTAAGGATTCTTGGAAGATTACTGTCACTAATCCACTTCTTTTAAATTTCCAGGATGCAAGGTTATTAGCGTTTAGACCCATTGCTTTCCCTAGTACCTTTTCTCTAGTGATAGTTATTGTGTTTACTTCCTCACACCCCACTGCCTCCTTTCGCCCCATGAGTATATGATACTTTTGGAATACTGCTGATGTTTTCTATGGTGAAGCCCAATGCAATTTTTTCTCAACTCCTGTGCCATTTACAACCATAGAACCATAGAAATGATACAGCACAGCTCATCTGACCCAAAGACACCCAGATGCCCTCTCTAATCCCATCTTCCTGCATACTGCCAATAGCCCTGCAAGCTTACCGCATTTAAGGTGCAGATCTAGATAGTTTTTTAAATAATTTAGTGTGCCTCCATCACCAACTGATGCAGCGAATTCCAGACACCCATCAGCCACTGCGTAAAAAATTGTTCCTCATGTCCCTTCTAATCCTTGTCCCACTTGAATCTATGACCCTTGGGTTTTTGCACTCTCTGCGAAGGGAGACAGGTTTCTCCCCTCTACTCTATCTCAACCTAATTTTGTCATGTCACCCCTCAGCCTTCTCAGTTCCAAGGAAAACAACCCTAACCGCTCCAATTTCTCCTCGTAGCTACGATGCTTCAGCCCTGGCCTCATTCCAGTAAATCTTCTCTGCACTCTGTCCACAGCAATTGTGTACTTTCTCTTATGTGGCGACCAGAATTGCACACAATACTCCAACTCTGGCCTCACCAGTCTCTTATACATCTTTATCATTATATCCCTACTTTTTTAATCTATACCTCTGCCAATTCCATATGTTGTCTTTACAACCTTATCTACCTAAACTGCTACCTTTAGGAACCCTTGCATTTGCATGTCAAGATCTCTCACTTCAACTGCCCATCTCAGTAATTCCCATCGACTGTCTATTCACTTTCACTGTTTGACTTTCCTAAATATATTGCCTCACACTTATCAGAGTTGAACTCCATCGACCACTTTCATGCCAACCCCACTAACCCATCTATGTCATTTTGGAATTACAGCTATCCTCTATACTGTTCACTACACAGCCAGATTTTGTGTCGTCTGCAGATTTCCCAGTTTTGCCCCCACGTCCAAGCCCAAATCGTTATTGTATAAAACAAACAGCAGTGGTTGCAACACTGAGCCCCTCAGAAACAGTTTTCCATTTGTTTGGGCAGCCATTGACCTTAACCCTTTGTTTCCTGTTATCAAGCCAACTCTGGATTCAATTCGACACATTACCTTTTATCCCTTGGGCTTTTACTTTGCTATGTGGGACCTTGCTAAAATCCATGTAGACAACGTTCATTACACTGCCCACATTGATCCTCCTTCTCTCTTCCTCAAAGAATTCAATCAAATTTGTAAAGTATGACCATCCCTTGACAAAGCCAGGTTGGCTATCCCTTTTCTGATGAAGGGTCTAGGTCCAAAACGTCAGCTTTTCTGCTCCTCTGATGCTGCTTGGCCTGCTGTGTTCATCCAGCTCCACACCTTGTTATCCCTGATTAATCCATGCCTTTCTAAGGAACAGTTTATCCAATGTCTCAGGATTAATTCTCACAATTTGCCCACCACCAGTTTCTGGTTACCCATTATTATTATCCCAGCCTCATTCTCCAAGGAGCTGATCTTCACTTTGCCCTCTCTGTTCCCTTTTATATATTTAAACAAGTTCTTACTATGCATGTTTGCATGGTTTGCCAGTTTGCCTTGTCATTTATTGTATGTTCTACACAGCTTCTAACTAGGCCTGTAGGAATACCAATGCTGTTTAGTATAAAATGGGCAAATGGCGGAGAAACTCAGCAGCATTAACAGAGTTAATGTTTCAGCTCCAATACCTTTTGTGTCTTCTGTCTCCAGAGATGTTGTTAGACCAGCTGAGATTCTCCAGTGCTTTCTCTTTGCATTTCAAGTCTCCAGCATCTGCAGTACTTGGACTTTAATTGACTGATTTAAAATTGCACTTTGTGACAGACCCAAGCATTGCGTAAATCTGAATGACTCTTTGTGTGGTGACTCAACCAGAAAGAATGGTGTGCTGCAAATGCCTGCTATTGTAAGTGAGGCTACCGCCTATCTGCAGCCAGGAAAATTTCCATTCAGAAGAGCACAGACCCATATCTCTTCAAGGAGATAGGTGACCTTTTTGTGCAGGTGCTCAGTATCCACATTCCCCAGGAGGTGCAGGGCAGTCCCAAATCCCAAGGAATCGTGCAAGAAGGATTTACCTTTGTTCTAGTTCATTTTGATCATCACTGCCCCAGTTGCTGATTCGGACTAACTTTGTGCTCATTGTTTTCTTCCACAGGAAGCTTACCAGTCTGTCATTGAGTACTTTGGTGAAGATATTAAAACAATGCCTCCATCCATGTTCTTCCCATTCTTTTTGAGATTCATCAAGGCTTACAAGGTATAGAACTGAACAATGAAGCGATTTCTGTACGTTTAGTGGCCTAGAATGGTGTGTATAGACTTCAGTGTTTGCTTCAGAATGCGTTGCTCCTTCCTGAAGCCCACGTCTGGGCAATCCCATCATTATTCTAATGAAATTAGAATTTTTTAACTTATTGTACAGCAAATATTTTATTAGCCAGTACCTATGGAACCAGGAGTGTACCAGTTGATCAAATATTCCAGTTGATCAAGAGGTCCACATAATCATTGTAAAAACACACACTAAATAATAGAAACATAATACAGGTGGTATGCGCATCACAGTTATACTTTACTTATAGCATAAATCACTTCAATAATAATGCGACTTTGACTTAAATAGAACTTACTGGCAGAGAGCCTTCTCATTTGGCGTAATGGACTACGCCAACATTGTGATAATATGGTAAACGTCACAATATTTGAGGCATATAGTTCTGGCAGGTTCATCAAGAGTCCTGCTTCACAAGGTGCCAATTAAAGCAAAGTTTCTTGGAAATATTGTCTGCATTATCGCTATACCCTCTACAGGTGATTTTTATGTAGACCATTTGATCCTTCAAGCCCCCCTTGCCATTCAGGAAGATCATGACTGATCTGACTGTGGCCTCCACTCCATTTTCTTGCCTATCCCTGATACTGCTTGATTTCCTCTGTCCTTCAGCATTCTGGAGGAGAATGTCACAGACTGATGACTCTCTGAGAGAAATGGTTTCTTCTTAACTCCCTCATAAATGGGAGGCCTCTTATTTTTATACTGTGTCCTAGTTCTAGTCTATTCCACAATGGGAGTATAGACCACTTTGACACTGAGAAAATGTCGCATACCAGGTAATTTTACATGCCACAGTCTATGGTCAATTAAGAGAAACTCGTTTCACTGGCAGGAAAGGTAATACCAGAGGACCTACACTTATTAAAATTGAGAAAAGACCCAGACATGTAGTCACTGCTTGAAAGAGTGGCAGAATCTGATTTAGTTGTGACTTTTGAGATTACTTTCAAAATGTGCTGTTCTAAGAAACTATCAGAACACAGGTCATGTTAGGAACAAAACAAAGTTGCTGGAAAAGCTCAGCAGGTCTGGCAAATTCTGTAGAGGAGAAGACCTTGCAGGTCATATTCGACTTGGTACTGTGTAATGTGACAGGGTTAACTATCAAACTCAGAGTATTGACATCTTTGGGTAGTGGCGATCAGAAAATGATTCAATTTTACATCCACTTTGAAAGGGAGGTTGTTGTGTATAAAATTGATGTTTAATTAAGATTAAAAGATTTAAAAAGTGCAAGTATGTCAGCATGAGCTAGCTGAAATGTAGTGGGATATTAAGCGAACAGATGCATTACTACACGAGTGTTGGCAGACATTGGAAGGGATATTTCAGAATATTCAGAATAAGTACATTCCTACCATAAAGGAAAATTCCCAAAGGAGGACCTAGCATCGGTTGTTAACTAAAGACATTAAGGAGACCATCAAACTTGAGGAAAAAGTGATAAAGGTGAACAGCAGTTCAGATGACTGGTCAGAATATACAGAATGTATACAGAAAATGACAAAAGGGTTTTCAGTACAAATAAATAAGAGAATGAGCAGAAACAAGCTAGAAATAAAAGGATAGAGAGCAAGAATTTCTACAGGTATAAAAAAGGAAAAGAATAAAGTTGGTTGACTTGAGGGTGAAAATGTAGAATTTATGGTAGATAATAAAGAACTGGCAGATGTAATGAATAAATGTTTTGCTTCTGACTTCACTGGAGAGAATGCAGAAAGTATCTCAGTAATACCTTTAAATCAGGAAGTGAATGGAAGAAAGGAAGCTGGTAAATTATAATCACTAGGGAAGTGTTAGTGAGCAAATTGATACAACTGGAGGTGGGTAAGGTTCTGGATCCAGATGGACTTCATCCCAGGCTTTTTAAAAAAGGTAGCAAATGAAGTCTAAGATTTATTGGCGTTGATTTCCCAAAATCCAGAATGCATTTGACAAGGTTGCAGATAAGGGGTTATTGTACAAAGCAGGAGCTTATACTGTGATGTCCTGGTACAAATACAAGATTGGTGGGCTGGCAGAAAAATACAGAGTATGCATAAATTGGTCTTTTTCAGATTGGCAGGACATGATGAGTGGAGTCAACATAGATTACAATTTATATCAACAAATTAGATGAGATTTAAAGTATGGTGGGTAAAGTTGCAGGTGACATGTTGATAGGTCAGGAAATATGCTGGGAAGATGACATAAGCAGGTGATATCAATAGATTAAGTGAGTGGGCAAAATTCTAGCAGATGGAGTATAATATGGGAAAATAGAAACTAGTTTACTTTGACAGGAAGAATAAGAACACAGAGTATAATTTAAATGGTGAAACACTGTGGAATTCCAAGGTGCATATTGATCTAGGTGTTTCGTTGCAAAATTTAAGTATGCAGCTAAGGCAAGTGATTTAAGATGGCTCGTAGAATGTGATCTATATTACGAAAGGAATTAAACATAAAAATAATGATTTATGCTTCAGTTATACAGGGCACTAGTGAGAATACATCTCGAATATTCTGTGCAGTTTTGGCCTGCTTACTAAAGGAAAGCTGCTACTATGTTGAAGGTGATTCAGAAGATGTTTATACTCAATCAATACTTGGAATGGGCAGCTTGTCTAATGTGGGTAGACTTGGCTTTATTTCACCAGTGTTTAGGAAAGCAAGGGATGACTTGAGTTGGACTAAAGGATCTGTTTCCATGTTATTTGACTCTATCTGGTTGCTCTTAACAAGGTGGGTGTGGAAAGGATGTGTAGTCTTGTTGATGAGTCCAGAACTAAGGGAACACTGTTTAAAAGTAGGCATCACCTCTTTAAGGCAGAGATGAGAAGATTTTTCTTGCCCTCAGAGGGTTGTGCAACTTTAGTACTATCTGCCTCGGAAGCCAGTGGAAGTGATTTTTAAGAGAGACATAGATAGATTCTTGTTAGGTGAGGGAATCCAAGGTTAATGAGGATAGAGAGGAATGTGGAATTTGGAACACATACTGGACTTTAATTCATGATGGAACAGGCTTGAGGTATCAAATGCTATTTTTCTGCTCCTAATTTGTATGGACTTTGATAAACAATAAAGAAATTGTAGGAAGAATTGTCAAAAAAGGGACAGAATGATCATGTGGCATTATGTGGTTAGTCTTTTCAACCAGCTGGCACAGAAACAGTGGACCAACTGTCTTCTTTCTGAGCTGTAAGATTCTATGAAACATTGTAAATTGACATCAAAGCAGTGGTTCAAAGCCATTTTGATTGTAATTATACGAAGCCAGCAGGTTCATGGCAATACCTGACAATTCCATTTTCTTTTGCAATCTCAGCAAGCTGAGCAGGAAAATGAGAGCCGAAAGAAGCAAGAAGCAATGGCCGTTCAGAACACAGAGGACAAAGTATCATCGTCCAACAGCGACCAGCCAGATGTGAAGGTAAGGCCTCTGTCTGAGCTGAGTGGTGGATTGGTTTGTTTTACAGCGGTTTGAGAAAATATGTTCGGAGAATCATTGAATCCCTACAGTGTGGGGACAGGTCATCAGCCCATTGAGTCAATGCCGAGCCCCTGAAGAGCATCCCACCCAAACCCATCCCCGTACCCTATCCCTGTAACCCTACACTTACCATACCTAACGCACCTATACTGCACATTCCTGGACACTATGGGAAATTTAGCATGGCCTAACTTGCACATCTTTGGACTGTGGGAGGAAACCAGACCACCTAGCGGAAACCCACACAGACATGGGAGAATATGCAAAACTCCACATGGACTGATGTGCTTGAGGCTGGAATCAAACCCACATCCCTGGCACTGTGAGGCAGCAGTGCAAACCGCTGTACCGTTTCTATTCAAAGAATTTGTTAAACAAGGGGAGCAGACTCATTTCAAATGTTAAGGGCATTGAATTAGCAACTCAGCTTGAGATTGAAATTGTGTAAGAGCTACCGATGGGCCATTTGGCCTGTCTCCTGGCAACTGATTTGAGAGCTAAAATAAAGGCCTACCTGCCTTTCCCTTCATAGCCCAGGAAGATCAAAACAACTTGAAGTCTAAGGTTCCCTGTAAATTGGAATCCAGGCCCTGAAATTGTCACCTGAACTTCTGGGGTGTCTGAAATTAGTGAGTCTCTGTGAAGGGTCATTCCCATTCTATTGTCCTGACTGAGTACAGCAATACTGGTCACCATTGGCTGTGTTTCTTTTATACTTAGTTAAATCTTAGAACATTTTTTCTTTAACATGAAGCTACTGATGGTATTGTTTTACTTTAATTATTTCATGGTATGTGGGTGTCAGTGGAAAAACCAATGTTAATTACCCATCCCTAATTGCCCTTAAACTGAGTGGCTTTATCGGCCACCTCAGAGGGCATTTAAGAGTAAATCTTTTAAGTCAGACCAGATAAGAATGGAAGATTTCCTTCCCTAAAGGATATCAACGTACCAGATGGGTTTTTGCCACAATTGGCGGTAGTTCTCGCAGCCATCATTACCGAGGCCAGCTTATTATTTCAGATTTTTGTTTCTTAATTAATTCAAACTCCACAAGCTGCTGTGCTGGGATTTGAACCCGTGCTCAGCAGATCATGAGCCGGGGCTGCTGAATTGATACTGGAGAGGTATTGCCACCACTTGCCCGAGTTGTGCTGGGAACCACTATCTAGTCTAACTACCAAGACTTGATCCTTCAAAGAAGCAGAGAATGTCCCTCAAGACAGTGATCTCCTCACTAACAGAGGAAAGATTACTACTGATTGAGGCAAATTACTCAAAGCTGATTACGGAGTACAGTGGAGTGGTAGGTTGCTATGACAGCTCATACAATGACAGAAGAACACAGTTCTGTATCTACAACAGAATTACACAGTAGAGGCCCTTCAGACCATCTTGCCTGTTCTGGTTCTACGACCTAATTATGATCTCCTGCCTTTTCCCCATATCCCTGCAAAGTATTTTTATTCAGAAGGTCATACCATGCTGTTTTGAATGCATCAATTGTATCTGCCTCCACTACATTTCCAGCCAGTGCATTCCACACCCAAATTACTTGCTGAGTGAAAGAGGTTTTTTCTCACATCACCCTTACTTTGTATCACTTTAAAATATATCCACGTGACAAGGTCATTTTCATTGTTGGGAGACCAACAAAATAAGACTGCAAGTAAAGGCCTGACACCCCAGTGAGGATCAGGATCCACAGAGTAACTCACTGCCTTCCACAGACAGGTCCGGGACTGGTATTGTCAGCTACCCAGAAGTGGGTCCCATTTGCTGGGCAGCAACATAATGGAGTGGGAGCTCAAGATATAAAAAACAATACAGTCTGTCACACTTCATACACCACTCAGTTTTCTGCGTCACACTTCTAAAAATACTCAAAGAAAGTCGCCTGAGATTCACATACTGAAATCTATTGGGTAGCAGTTAATGTGCAGCAAGCTCAAAGGGTGTGGTGGGAGCTCCATGTCCCCAGCAAAGTGGCCTACACCTGGCACTGAATCAAACACAGGCCTCTGCTGAAGTCTATCGGGCCACCATGGAAATTCACCCTCTATTAGGATTGAAATTCCAAGCACCTACGTTGTCAGCAGTGACACCATGGTACATTACTCATGTGTATATCAGGTTGAAGGGGGTGCAATGTGCAAGTACGGCAAGATTGTTAAGACTGTGTAGCGATGTTGAGCATTTCTGTTGCTCCTGGCTTTGCAAGCCTTCTTTTTTATTCTAATAAATTAACAACTGTGTCCCTGGTTGAAGATTTCTGGCACTGGGCCAGCCTGTAAGTGACAAATAAGTTTCTTTGACAAGCAGGTCACCTGCACAATAAGTTCCACAAGCTTTACAGTTGGGTCAATGCATGTACAAACTTGGATTTGATTGTGCCATGAATAAGTTGGAAATAATTGTACACGGTATTTCTACCCTTGAGTTGTCAGGGGTATTTAAATCCTGATAATCAGGTGATGAAAGAATAAACGAGAACAAGCCTGTGAAAGATTTTTACCAAAGGGTGTCACAGTGGCACTGTGGTTAGCACTGCTGCCTCACAGCGCCATGGACCTGGAGCAAATCCAGCCTTTGGGTGACTGTCTGTGTGGCGTCTACACATTCGCCACCGTGTCTATATGGGTTTCTTCAGACAGTCCCAAGATGTGCAGGTCAAGTGGCTTGGCCATGTTAAATTGCCCCATAGTATCCAGGGTTTTGCAGGCTTGGTGGATTAGCTAGGGGAAATGTGGTGTCATGGGAATAGAGTGGGATGCTGTTAGGTGGGTCACTGCAGGCTCCATGGGCCAAATAGCCTCCATCTGCACTGTGAGAATTTTATGATGATAACAAAAAAAAAGGTGTATCTCTCTTGACTTCACTCTACTGCAGTAGGTATTTTCTAATCAACCCATTCAGATGTTGTAACATATGTCTGGATGTTTGATTTGATTTATTACATGTACCAAAACACAGTGAAAAGCATTGTTTTGTGTCCTGTTCAGGCAAGTCATACCTTACATAAGTACGTCAGGGTAATAGAACAGAAAACAGAATATAGGGTTACAGGTACAAAGAAGGTGCAAGAAATATCAAGTTTAATATATCAGAGGTCCATTCAAAAGTCTGGAGTAGATGAGACATGAATTCAGGCCTCCTGGCCCAGAAGCAGGGATATTACCACTGAAACACAAGACCCCCACTGTACTGGTGTATACACTTAAGGAACCACCCAGTCAAATCCTCCACCTGTATGCACTTCATACCAATTAAAACAATTAACATCGAGTTTTTCAACTAACAAACTGCATATTTCAACTAGTGTTTGCCTAACTAGGTGTAGACCTGGATAAACATAGCAGGCCAAGCAGCATCTTAGGAGCAGGAAATTGTCAGGCTCTCAATTTGTCCCTGTTTGAACTCTGTACCTAATAAACAAAGTTTGAGTTTTCAGCTCTAAAGAAGCACGCCATTCAATGTGATGAAATCATTTCAACCTAATAAGACAGCATGCCACTCATCTGAGTGCAAGTCGCTTCATAAGAGATCTGCTCTTTTATCTTACTTAAAGAGGGAATGATTTAACAGAGAAGTTTACACCCAACCCGTATGCTCTTTTCTAAAATGGTTGACTCCAAGTCTTCTTCAATTTCACAAATGATTTTATTTTCTGCTGATTGATTCTGATGAAAGTTGCAGCTTCACAGCCATAATAAGTGAATTGTTGTTTTTGTTTTCTGTAGCCTCTTCCCACGAGGAATAAAGTCCCTCACATGGATCTAATGGCTGAGCTGAAGAAGAAGCAACAGGGTAAAGAGAGAATGATGTATGAGGGCAAGGACGGAGCAATTGAGGATATTATCACAGGTAATTAATCAGAGGAGAATATCAGCTAGTTGTCATGCATGCTGACCTGGGAAAGTAAAATTCGAACACTAATCCTTAAATGGGTGGCTAGGAGGGACTGAAACTCTCTCCACACCCCAAATAGCCACACAGTGAATCCTTTTGCTGGCTCTTTCATGTCACTTCAGTGCAGAAAATGTTACTACACAGTCACAGTTTTGTGGAAATCTGCAAAAGACATGGGATGCTGAGGAACACTTGATGTTTCGGAATGAAAGATTTTTGTCAGACCAGGAATACAAGGGAATACTGGTCGATACGTGGAGGTTGATCAGCCAGAATCCATTGAATGGTGTGGCAGGGTTCGAGGGACAGAATAGCCTGCTGTTCCGTTGGCAGTGTGATAGTGCCACTCATCAAGGTGACACTTTCCAGCCAGTGGTAACTGAGCTCATTGAAGGAAGTCCCAAGTAGACCCTGAGTTAGAAAAATATGGAGAAAATACACAGTTGACTTTAAATTTGGGAGCGTTCAGATAAGTGATAACTCTTAATTCTTCTTAAACCAAGTAGGGAGGTCAAGAACGAAGTACAGGTAAAATTGTGTCTTTTGTATTTAGCTGTTACAGCACTGTAGTAAGCTCTCTGAAACCTGGATATCTTTACCGCTGTATGAGTTACTGTTGGGGTCAGTGGTTAAACTGAGAAATCCCTGAAAGTGTCGCTTGTTTCTCAGCTGTTGTAAAGTTGTAGAAAGTTAAACCTTAGTTCAAATGGCACATTGCTCTTCTAAAGGGAATTTTAGCTATTATTTTGAATTATTTCCAATATCACTTGTGTCCAAACTTGTGTTTTATTTCTGTAAAGCTGGATGAGATGAATGAAATGTGATTCTCTGGCCTCATAACCATTAAAGAAACATTAGACAGACATATCATTGCAAAAGCAAAATTTAGATTGTTTGTAAACCACTTCTATTGAAACAAAAGATTTCTTGTTTCAAATTTTGGGAGGAAGGGAAAATGTGGCTCTTTCTTAGCCATTGTTAATATGTTGAGTTGAAAACTGTCTCTATGACTCTCACTCTTTCCTTTGCTCTTCTTTATATATCCCTCCCTATCCCCTGATTTCCTTATGTCCTCTCTCCGCTCTATGTTGCTTTGCATTTGCTTGCTGTCTACGCCCTACTTTCATGATTTTAATCACATTCTCTTCTGCTTGTTCTTTATCTCCATCATGCTTGCTCCTTCATTCCTTTCTTATCATGTCAATCTCCGTACCTCTGTCCCCCTTCCTTTCGAACACTACATTGGCATCATTCTTCCTGCATGGACTCTCATGGACAGCACTGAAGACTGTCCCCTTCACTGCACGGACTGCCAAACGCTCTTCTCGACTATTCTACGATGCCTCGTTTAACGATGAAAGTCCGCCTTAGTGAGCTCTGCACTTTCTCTAGGTAACTGAACCGCAGCATTAATGTTTCATGCTTTGAAATCCATCAGGGAACATTATTACTCTCCAATACATTACAGGTTGGAGCAAAGTGCATCGTAGGTAACTTGACAATTAGTGTAGCAAATCCATATAAAGTTTCGGCTGTACCCTCAGGTAGTTTAATGGAATAATGCACGTTATCTAAAGTGCTAATTTAGAAATTAAGTGATGCAATATTAATGTGAAATAACTTTATCTAATTTAATAGACAATGCAAGCATTACAATAAATGACAAAGGTAATCTCATATGAATCATTTAAGTCTTTCACTACTAAAATCGTGCCACATAATTTGAGCTTTATGTGATGATGTCATTGGGAATGAATTCCTTTTATGTCGATGCCGTCGTATAAATTGACCTCTGAAGTTTCGAGAAACCATTCCAAAATGCAGTAGAGGCTTTGACTCATGTACTGTATAAAAGTGAACCACCAGCAGGAGGCAGTGGTCACCTTGTTTATTGTTCAGCACAAAGCTATTGTTCTGTGTGGCCATGTCTTAATCTTCTCCATGGCTTTGCAATTGTACCCAGTTACACCAGAAAGTAAAACATCAACTCTTGAGGTGAAAAGTAGAAGCAGATAACTAATGTGAGTGTAGCATGTTATGGTTATAAAGGAGGTTTGACTTCTACAGCAAGCCCATGCAAGAACACGGATTTTTGCAGCTGACAAATTAGGTCATCTGGTACACCAGAGAGACTGCATGTCATGATAGTTTAGAATTCAGCAAAGTAGGACCAAAAGCTTGATTAAGATGGGGAAAATAGAGTATGAGAGTAAGCTTATAAGGAGCATAAAAGCAGACTGTTAGAGCTTCTATACATATGCAACTAGGAAAAGATTAGTGAAGACATATCTAGGTTCCTTACAGCCTGAATGGGAGAATTGATAATGGAGAACAAACAAATGGTAGAGCTTTTATTCAGTCTTCACATAAGAAAACACCAATAACTTCCCAGAAGATGTAACAAAATAATGTCAGGCATGAGCAATTGAAAGAAATTAGTCTTAATAAAAATGTGCTGGAAAATTAATGGCCCTGATAATCTAGATCTCTGAGTACTAAAGGTGTTGGCCTTGGGAATAGTGAATGCATTCATTGTTATCTTTCAGAAATTCTATTTGTTGTGGGACAATCCTAATAAATTGGATTCTACTCTTTGAAAAAAGTAATGAGGGAGAAAGTGGGAAACTATAGACTGTTTATCCCAACATTAGTAAGAAAGAAAATGCTGGCGTCGACCATAATGTATGTGATAACAGGACCCTTAAAATACCAACTGAGCTATACAAAGTCAGCATGGCTTTTGGGAAAGGGCAATTGTGTTTGACAAACCTACTAGTGTTTTTTGAGAGTATAATTAGTAGAACAGATTGGGAAACGCTGCAGATATGCATATTTGGATTTTCAGAAAGATTTTGATCAAGTCTTAGATAAGATATCATTGTGCAAAATCAAAGCAGATGGCGTGGATTGAAAATTGGGTAGAAGGCAGAGAACAGAACAAATGGGGCACATTCAGTATGTAAGGCTGTGACAAGTGGGATATGTCAGAGCAGTGCTTGCATCCCAGCTATTCACAATATATATCAACAGTTTGGATGTGGGAATTGAGTGTAATATTTCCAAGTTTTCTGATGAGAGAAAACTAGATGGGAGTGTCAGTGGTAAGGAGGATATAAAAAGGCTTCAATGTATTTTGATCTAGTTGAGTGAGTGGGTAAATACATGGGAGACGCAGTGTAATTTGGGTAATTATGGAGTTTCCATTTCGGTTGGAAAAACAGAATAGCAGAGTATTATTTAAATTGTGAGAGATTGAGAAAGGTTGATATGCAAAGGGACCTGGGTGTCTTTTTACACCAGTCACTCCAATTAAACTTGACAGTGCAGCAAGCAGTTAGGTAGGCAAGTATATGTTGCTATTCATTGCAAGAGGGTTTGAGTACAGAAGCAAGGAAGTCTTACTGCAGGTTAGGGCCTTGGTGGGTTCACACCCAGAGTATTGTGTGTCGTTTTGGTGTCTGTCTCGAGGATTATAAAATTATAAGGAACACGGATCGGGTGAATACCCAAGGTCTTTTTTCCCCAGAGTTGGGGAGTTCAAAACTAGAGGGCTTAGGTTTAGGGTGAGAGGGGAAAGATTTAAAAAGATCTGAGGAGTAATGTTTTCAGGCAGAGGGTGTTGCGTGTATAAAACGGCCGGCCAGAGGAAATGGTGGAGGCGAATATGATTATAACATTTAAGAGGCATCTGGATGAGTACATGAATTTGAAGGATTTTGAGGGATATGGGCCAGATGCTGGCAAATGGGACTAGGTCAGATTGGGATGTCTGGTCAGTGTGGACATGTTGGGCCAAAGGGTCTGTTACTGCGCTATACGACTCTGAGACCTTACCTAAGAAAATAGGCCATTGAAGGAATGCAATGCCAATTCACCAGAAAGATTCCTGGGCTGCGGGTTTGTTGTATGAGGAGATTTTGGGCAGACTAGGCCTGTATTCACTGGAGATTAGAAGAATGACAGGGCTTCCTGTTGAAGCATATATAAAGTTCTGACAGGGCTGGAGAGACTGGATGCAGGGACGATGTCTCTTTGCCACAGCATCCAGAAAACGGGGTTACAGTCTAAAGATACACAGTGGATCATTCGGACTGAGATGAGACATTTCTTCACTTGGTGGTAGACCTGTGGAATCTCTACCATAGAAGGCTGTGGAGGCCAATTCACTGATTAGCTTTGAAATAAATAGATTTTTCAAAGCGAAAGGCGTCAAAGGATATGGGGATATAGCGGGAGTAGGATGTTGGAAAAGAGGATCAGTCATGATCCTGTTGAGTGTCAAATGGCCTGTTTCTGCTCCTTTGTTCTAGATTTCTATAGGATCTGCAGTATTTGGTCCCAGTGGTTCCTCTGTCTGGAAGTTCCCAACTCTGAACTTCATTGGTGAACCATTGTGCATTGGACACGGAATCAGTTGATGAGTCAGTGATTGCACAGTGTTTGGTGATTGTCCAGGCATTCTAACAGTTTTTATAAAAGCTGTGTTTGTAAGGAGTTTCCTTCTCAAGGAGCGCATAGAGTTTTTTACAGCACAGAAAGAAGCGCTAGTCATCAGACCTCCAGCCATTCCAGTCTCACATTCCAGCACTTGGCCAGTAGCCTTGTATGATATAGCATTTCAATGTTCATCCAAAAAGTTCTTAATTGTCTTGAGAGATTCCAAATGGACTGGCCATTCAGGCAGTGAATTCCAGGTACTCACTGATCTCTGAGTGAAAAGATTTTTCTTTACACCCTACTTAAATCTTCATCTCCTTCCCTTAAAACTGTGCCCCTGATTACTGACCTCTCTACTAATGGGACAAGTATCTCTCTCTCTGCTCCAAGAAAAACAACCCTAGCCTATCCAGTCTCTCTTCATAGCTGAATTGGCCCAGCCCAGGCAACATCCTCATGAACCTCCTCTGCACCCGCTCCTGTGTAAACACATCCTTCCGATAGAGTGGTGACTGTAACTGCACACAGTACTCCAACAATGGGCAAACTGATATCATATACAGCTCCATCATAACCACTTTGCTCTTGTATTCATTGTCTGAACTAAAAGACAAGTTTGTCATGGTGATTCTAGTGACCTGGTTTCTATGAATTAACTGATCTAAGTGTACATGGAGGGAGAGATCAGCTGTTCCTGATGGCTTTCCACTTGGGATAAGAAGACTTGTACTCATTTTCATGATTTTGGGATATTTGGAACACTTTACAGCCAATCAAGTACTTTTGAAGTTTGTAATGTCAAAAACGAAACAGCCAGTTTGTGCACAGCAACTTCCCACAAACAGTAATGCAAAAGTGGCCAGATAAGTTGTTTTGGTGATGTTGGTTAACAGAAATATTCACCAGGGCTCCAGGGATAACTCTACTGGTCTGCTGCAGAATACAGTCCTGGGATCCATGAGGGCAATGTCATCTTGCTTCAACATCTCACCTCAACGATTGTACGCCTGACAGCACATTGACAGTGCTCAGGCCTGGAGCATGCCAACTAAGTAGACAATCAACTAAGCAAGTAAAGATTTAAATGGAGGAGCAGGCTCCATAAGCACCCCATTTCTCAATCAAAGGGAAGCCCAACATATCAACGTGAAAAAAAAATTCAAGCATTTGCAAACATTTTAAGCTCAAGGTACCTGGGAATGATATGTGAGGAGCCCACTATCACAGATTCTAGCCTTAAACCATTTCAGTGAGCTGAATATAACAAAGGCTACGGGTTTCAATACATTTCGGCTGCTGTGGCAACTAAACTAGCATCTGAATGGGGTCTGTCAGCAGATAGGGATCTAGATGTTCCAGTGCATGAACTGCCAAAGGCAAGCACGCAGTTAGGAAAGCTAATAGAATATTATGGTTTATTGGAAGAGGATTTGACTACAAAAGTTGGGATATTACGCTGTTGTTGTACAGGGCATTGACAAAACCCCATCTGGAGTGTTGTGTGCATTATCTGTCTCTGAAATAACTTCACCAAGGCCAGTTTCCTATCACCAAGCCATCCGTTATTTATACGTACATTGTACATGACACTGACCCTGCTAGCTCAGAGCCGGCTCCTAGAGTGAATGGAACTCCTGACACTCCTATTTATACCTGTCAGCCAGGGCTCCCTGATTAGCCCAGGCTAACAACCCCAATAAGGGATAATGGGAACTGCAGATGCTGGAGAATCCAAGATAACAAAGTGTGGAGCTGGCTGAACATAGCAGGCCAAGCAGCATCTCAGGAGCACAAAAGCTGACGTTTCAGGCCTAGACCCTTCATAGGGAACTCATTCTATGATGTCCCCCTGGCTGACCTCATTCCAATCACTGCAATCTCCTTTATTTAAAGAAGGATGTAATGGCATTGAAAGCATTTCAGTGGTTTACTAGAATAATGCCTGATATGGGCAGGTTGTCTTTTGGGGAAGGATCGGCAGGCTGGGTTTGTACCTGCCAGAGTTTTGAAAAATGAGCTAACTTAATTGGAACTTATGAGTACCTGAGGGGTCTTGACAGGGTAGAATGGTCCCCATTTGACTCAGGGTCTTTGATACTGCACTCAACCAAATGCTGCCTCAGTGTCAAAGATAATCACTCTTACCTTAGCTAAGCAGTCCAGCTGATTTTTCCAGGTTTTAAACCAAGGAACCAGAGTGTGTTGTCCCTTGTGGAAGAATCTAGAACTAATGGTCACTATGAAAATATAGGCTGTCTAATTTAATTCGGCGATGAGGGGTTGACTGTTTTTCACAGGGTGGTGACTCTTTGGAAATGGAAGTGGTGTCTTTGAATATTTTTAAAGAAGAGGAGGCTAAGTTCTTGACAAGCAATGGAGTGGACGATAATGTTTGGCTGGCAGGAATGTGCGATAATTGGATCAGCATGATCGTATTGAATGAAATTGTAGGATAAAGGGGCCAGTGGCTCCTCATTTGTATCTACCCAACAGAATTGAAAATGGCCCCAGGTGTGTCCTACCCACATGAAGCAGACATTCACTTTGGCCAATCACAGCCTCATCAATGACCTCTCAAAGTCCTCTAACATCAGCAAAATGCTAGAAGGTGTCGTCAGACAGCACTATTGAATTCCCCTCAGCAATAACCTGACACTCGGTTTGGGTTTTAGCAGAACCACTTGGCTTCAGACCTTATTACAACCTTGGTTCAAACCTGGACAAATGAGCTGAACTGCTCAGCTCAAGTCCGAGTGACCCCCAACCCCCACCTTTGACACTGAAGCAGCATTTGCCTGATTGCAGTATCAAAGGCCCTCATATGAAATGGGAGCTAGAAACAAACTGACCACTTTCTGATCCAGTGTGAGATGAAATAGTTTGTTGTGTTGAAGGCTGATAATCTGAGCCTCACAATATCTCTGCAAAAGTTCCTCGAGGCAATGAGCTAGGCCCAACCATTTCAGCTGCTCCTTCATTGTCCTTTCCACCATTGTGAAGTTAAATGTTTGCACTGATGTTTGCACATTATTTTTCCAATTTTCAATTCCTAAGTGACTGAAATGATCGATACCTAGATGTAGAGTCAAAAACTCTATAACACAGAGAAAAACCCTTCAGCCCATCAAGTCTGTGTTGGTTAAAAACAAGCAGCCAATTATTCTAATCCAATCTTTCTGCATTTGGCCTATGGCCATGCTCATCTTGACGTTGCAAGTGTACATCGAAATACTTCTTCAATGCTATGAGGGTGTCTGCCCCTACAGTCTTTATAGGCAGTGAGTTCCAGATTCCTACTACCCTCTGGTTGAATACATTTTTCTTTACACCTCCCTCTAAACGTCCTACCCCTTACCTTAAAACAATACCCCACCATGGTCATTGATCCCTCCATCAAGGAGAAAAATTCCTTCCTGTCCACCCTGCCTATGCCCCTCAGAATTTTATATGTCTTAATGATGACCCTCCCCAGTCTCCTCTGCTCCAAGGAAAACAGCCCCAGTTGATCCAATCTCTCTTTATAACTAAAACTCCCCAGCAAAGGCATTGTCCTGGTAAATCTCCTCTGCATCCCTTTCAGTACAATCACATCCCTCCTATAATGTGGATTCCAAAACTGCACAAAGACTGAAAGACAACTTTGGCAACAAGTGGTAAGTATCACTTCATAGATGCTAGACAAATTACCTCCAATGATTCAATCCACACTGCCCTTGACATTCAACCATTGTCAGAGCCCCCAACATCTAAGTTGAAACTGGAGACGGATGAGGGAGTTGCCATTGACGATAAATTTAAATAGAACAGTCATATACATATATACTGAGAATATGAGAGCAGGTCAGAGGTTGGAAATTCTACAGCAACTAACTCACCTCCTAACTTCCCAAAGTCCCAGCACTACCCGTGAAGATGGCATCTTCACACTTGCCTGAATGAGTGCAGCTCTACAACACGACAGCTTAACTCCATTCAGAACAAAGCAACCACCTCAATCAGCAGCCCTTCAGCATTCACTCCTTACACCAGCATGGACAAGACTTCTACAACAACATCTGACAAAGCCATGCCCCCTCTAGCCTAGAAGATATATATGGTAACATACGTAGTAACATCAAAATGTACAGGTTCCCCTCATGCCATGACATCCCGACCTGGAAATATATCACCAATCCTTCACCATCATTATCAAAATCCTGGACTCCCTCCTAACTGCAACGTCAGGACAGTTACACAATGTGGACTTCATCTGTTCGATGCAGTGGCTCATTACCACCTTCTTAAGGACAATCAGGGATAGGAAATGGTGATCAGAGATAATGGGAACTGCAGCTGCTGAAGAATCCAAGATAACAAAGTGTGTGGCTGGATGAACACAGCAGGCCAAGCAGCATCTTAGGAGCACAAAAGCTGATGTTTCGGGCCTAGACCCTTCATCAGAAAAGGGGGATGGGGAGAGGATTCTGAAATAAATAAGGAGAGATGGGGAGGCAGACTGAAGATGGATAGAGGAGAAGATAGGTGAAGAGGAGACTATGGGTGGGGTGGTAGGGAGGGGATAGGTCAGTCCGGGGAGGATGGACAGGTCGGGGGTGGGATGATTTCCTAGTAGGTAGGAAATGGAGGTGCAGCTTGAGGCGGGAGGAGGAATAGGTGAGAGGAAGAACAGGTTAGGCAGGCGGAGACGAGCTGGGCTGGTTTTGGGATGCAGTGTTGGGAGGGGTGGGGGCGCAGATTTTGAAGCTGGTGAAATCCACATTGATACTATTGGGCTGCAGGGTTCCCAAGCGGAATACGAGTTGCTCTTGGGAGGGAAATGGGTCTAGTCAATGTTGCCCGTATTCCATGAAAAGAGAAACCAAAATTGCTACTGCAACTTCAACAATGTCTTAGCACCCTGCAGTCTTGACTATTCCAACTAGTCTCCATTTTACATTCTCTGTAAATTTGGGTTCTCCATCACCTATAATGCCTCTTTTTGAACTTATACCAACATCCTATTCACTCCTACTCCCTGTTCATGGTTAATTAATCCTTGGAAGTTAGCTTTTCTGGTGAAATCATTCCATCAGCAAAGAATGGAGAGCCACTTTCTTGAGCTGCTGCAGCTCACTTGATGTTGGTAAACATTATTTGGAAGAGTATTCTAGTTTTTTGATAATGTGCTCAATGATCTGTGTTAGTCCCTAGTTCAGTGCTGCCTACATTCTTATCCTCTGGTCACCTTGCCCCGGTAGCATCCTCTTTCATTAAACACTTCATGGTTTCAGTGCTTTTCCAATTCTGGTCTCCTCTGCAGCCTCCATTATAAATGCTTCAACATTGGAAACCTTGTGTTCAACTTCATGTGCTGTAAGCTCTGGAATAGCCCCCAGGAAACATTGGAACCTTTAATACCTCCTTATCCGACTCATTATCAAAATTTGTTTCCTGTGAAGCACCTTTGAACATTTAACAAAGCCCTAGAGCTCAGGAAGAGGCCCTTACACCCAACAAGACTGCACTGATACATGAGCCTGAAGCTGGATGAACACAGCAGGCCAAGCAGCATCTCAGGAGCTCCTGAGATGCTGCTTGGCCTGCTGTGTTCATCCAGCTTCACACTCTATTATCTTGGATTCTCCAGCATCTGCAGTTCCCATTATCTCTGCACTGATACATGATGTCTTTCTAAACTAAAATGTTTTGCCTGTGTGTTGTGTATATCCCTGCCTATTCATATACCTGTCAAAGGTGCCTCTAAGTTGTTGCTATTGTATCTGCCTCTACCACCTCCTCTAGCAGTGCATTCCAGGCACTTACCAAACTCTGTGCAAAAGAAAACACTAATATCTCCTTTAAGTTTACCCCCTTTCACCTTAAAAGTTTGTCTGCAGTCAAAGTACTTTATAAATACAGGTTATTTTAAAATTTGACACTCCTGTACGCGATGCTGAACAGCATTTAGCACAGCCTGTATGTTACAACAGGCAACAACTTGTACTATTCCAAAGTACTACAACGCTCAGAATCACTCATTATAGGTGTGGGACATTTAGTTACAAGGTATAAAATCATTCCATTTTACAACGTGTAACAACTTGTGCTTGTTTTCATCTGAACTGATCTAGGCCTACTTCTCTCAGTAACTTTGTGGAGTTCTCTATATGCTGTGATGTGTGCTGGCTCTCTGAGGTTTCTGCTTCTGAGTGCTGTGTTTCCGCTGCCTGATAGCTGCTCTTCATGAAGCGTGCTGCTGCTGTTGCCTAGCATCGGGGCTGCTGCTGTCGTCTGGTTTTGCTTCCTGCATTTGTGCGCTGCTTCTCTGCTTCCCTGTCCTGCTTTCCCTGCTATACACCACCTAGCAGGCATGACACTTCAAGGTAAGCCTCAAAGGTGTCTGATATCATTTTACTCAGTTTCAATGCGAGCTGAATTTTGATCAACTGACAAATAAGTTGAATCAATTAGGAGTGGTAATGTGGGGGTAAAAACAGGCAGTTTTGGGGACATGTTGTGGTACGTGATGTTGTTGGGGATAGGCAACTGGTGGGTAACAAAAAGGGTGTTCTGACCAGGAAGAGGTTCCTGAATTTCTTATGCTTCCAGATGGCAGACCCCAAACTGTTGCATTCATGGGTGAGGAGGGATGAATCATAGAGTCCATCCAGTATGAAAGCAGACCATTCAGCCCATTGAGTACATGCTGACCCCCTGGAGAGCATCCCCACCAGAAACACCCACCTGCCCAATCCCTGTAACCCTACATTTCCCATGGCTAACACAGCCAGGCTACACACCCCTGAACACTACGGGCAATTTAGCATGGCCAATCCACCTAGCCTGCACATCTTTGGACTGTGGTAGGAAACCGGAGCACCCAGAGGAAACCCACGCAGACACGGGAAGAATGTGCAAACTCCACACAGACAGTTGCCCAAAGATGGAGGCAAACCTGGTCCCTGGTGTTTTGAGGAAGCAGTGTGAACCACTGAGCCACTGTGCTATAATGACTGCCACCTCCTTCTTTATTGTCCCACCATCTCAGTTGAGTGGGAACAAGGTTAACGAGAAAAACATGTCTTCCCTTATGGATACTTTACTCTAAGACCTAAATGACTTACCCTTTAAAATGAGGCCATTTAACCAGGTCTTCTTGAAACAACAAAAAGAGTGAGTTTATTGGTTACTGAGCGTTAGTGACAGAACACACATACACTTAGAAATGAGGTAAAAAAGATAAAGGTTCAAAAAGAAAGATATGTGGGTCAGTCTCTGGATCACTCACAGAGCAGAATAGTTGAATTCTATGGCTGTGTCAGAGTGGAGGTTACTGGTAGTATTCATATCAATAATTGGTCAATTATTTTTGAGATTCTTTGTTTTGCATGCTTTCTGAAGTTCCAATATACAGGGTGAGAAAGAATCTTTTGTTTCTGTTTTAACTGGTTTGCAGCACGCTGTTAGAGAAGATCTGTACCTTGAAAAGACAGGAATGACTAGAGGACAGTTCTTTGATTTTCACAGCATCGTAATGCCTGAACCAGACCTGGTACACCCAAAAACTCTGAATCCCACTGGTTCATTCCAGTAGAGTTGAAACTGGATTTTTATCCTTTTGTTTTGTATGTTCCTGGTAAGTAAAGCAGACATTTCTGGAGGAGGTGTCTTTCTGCCAAAAGAGGAGAAATAGTCAGCTCCTCATTACTCCTGTTCAAGTCTCTCCCTGTTTGAGGTTTCCGCCCTAACAGTTTACATGTGTGCGACTGTTCAGACTTTACCAAGCAGTACTGAGTTTAAATTGCAGTTTCTTCTGCAGGAGTTCTCCTTTTAAAGATGACATTGTTTGAAGTTAGAAGTTAAGAATGTCTACAAATGCTTCAGGGTCTTATCCATTGTCATTACTGGGGTGGTGGATCATAGGGGAAAATCGGTCATGCATTAGTGGGTGTTGGGAATGAGACAAATTACGTGTCTACGTCTATATTAGCCTGTTAACATCAATTAGTATTTCTGTAATAGTCTGTTTCTATGTCTGAGAATGATATGCATTTACACCCACATTAGCTGTGCAATCCTTTTACTCTATTAACATTAGACATTAATATAAATATAGAAGTTGTTCAAATAAGATTTTGACTGGCTTGGGTGAATATAATGTAGCATCAGATCAAGAAAAAGATCAGGATCAAATTTTACCAGTACGACTCAATTTGGTTTTCAAGTGAATTTATTTTGTGGATTGATTCTCATAGTAGCTGTAGGTGAGATTAGCGTGAGATCCAATTTTTACATCTAGGTATTGTTGGAGGCTGTGTTTGTTTGTGCCACTTCGCTAGAGGGTGTGCTTTATGCAGATATGCATCTGCAATGGAGTGCCTGCAATGAAGTGGCCACTGGGCATTGTAGTCAAGGATACAGGCTACAGAAGGAGCCACCATTTCCTTCTTTCTCCAACTCGTGACTCCCAGGCGCAATAGTCAATATTTAGAGCCTTCCATGTCATGCTTTCAGAAGCAGAGCCTCTGGCACGCCCCTGGTTACCTGGCTTCGGGTACCTCACTCTACAGAAGGTCCTTAGGTATCCAACCACATTCCATTCTGCATCCACTAAAGCTGTCCCTGTACGATTCCTGTCAGCTTGCTTGGGAGCTTTGCCTTTGAACAGATTGGTGCAGTCCTGATTTTGTCCAGGAAAGTTATGCCCATAATGTGCCTTGGACATTATTGCACTGTAATCAGTATCATTGATAAATCTGTATAGTTACTTTTCACATACCATTTGATTACCATTTCATAGACCTGGTTCAAGCTCCTGAACCGGAGTCCAGGGAGGCAGTGTAAGAGAACGCTGAAAAGTGCATATAAATTCTGTCTGTAGCAATCTTTCATTGAGAACATCAGCACGTTTAATTAAACCTGGTGCACAGATGGAGTAAGCAGTGGAAAATCTAACATCTCTCCCTGCTTCTTGCAAAGTTCGAGCAATATTGAACATTTGCCATTAGGTGTTTTAATTTCTGCTAGAATAAGTGCAAGAATTTTAGAGAAGAGCTATGCTTTGTGCACAAGGGAAAGCGAAATCGCAGTTGATGATTACTGGCCAAAAATAATAAAGAGGAAGAAGGTAAACTTTAAGGGTAAATTTGCAAGTAATATCACAATAGTCAAGCAAGACACTCTTTAAAGGAGGAAGTGGGAGTGAACATGGGCCCCTTAGAGAATGAGGCTCGGGAAATTATAATGGGGAATCAGGAAATGGCATAGGAGATGAATAAATACTTAGTGTCAATCTCCACAATAGAAGACACTAATAATATTCCAAAACGTGTAAATATTCAATGAGCAAAAGGAGGAGAGTAGATGAACAGAATAACTATTACTAGAGAGCAAGCAGAAAACAGATGGGAGCTAAGGATGCTAGCACTGCTGCCACGCAGCACCGGGGACCTGGGCTCAATCGCACCCTTGGGCAACTGCCTGTGTGGTTTTCCTCTGGGTGCTCCGGTTTCCTCCCACAGTACAAAGATACGCAGGCTAGGTGGATTGGCCATGCTAAATTGCTCTTAGTGTTCAGGGAGGTGTAGATTAAGGTAGGTAATTGTAGATAATTCATCTCAGAGTAAGAGGCCACCAATTTAAGACAGAGAAGAGCATTTTTTTTCTCAGGTAGTGAATCTGTGGAATTCTTTACCACAGAGGGTAGTAGAGGCTGGGTTATTAAGTGTATTTGAGACTTAGGTAAACAGATCTTTAATCACTAAGAGAATCAAAGCCTGTGGGGAAAAGGCAGGAAAGTGGTATTGAGGATTATCAGATCAGCCATGATCCCATTCAGTAGCAGAGCAGACCCGATGGGCTGAGTGGCCTACTTTTGCTCCTCCATCAAATGGTCTTAGTGACCTCATAGAATCGTGGAATCCCTACAGTGTAGAAGCAGGCCATTCAGTCCATTGAGTCCACACCAATCCTCCAAAGAGTATTCCACCCGGATCCACTCCTATCCTATCCCTGTGACCCTACATTTCCCATGACTAATCAACCTGACCTGCATATCCCTGGACACTATGGGCAATTTAGCATGGCCAATCCACCTAACCTGCACATCTTTGGACTGAACAGGTAATATCCCTCTTAGAAAGTAAATTGCCTTGCTGTAGTGGGTAATGATTCTGAAGAAGTTAATCTTCATGTTACATTTGGTACTGCTTTTCTACTGATGGCACACACAGCCTGCGGATGGAGAAAAAGGGATTCTCCTCCAGGTTTAAGAGGAGCAGATGTATCTGTACCAGATTGTAAGGTCCCCATAATTCTGCCTGACCAAATGTAGTCACACTTAGCAATATCAAGCAATAAACCTCCTTGTTATCTAAGAACAATAACTCTTCTGGACATATTCTACAATGGTGTCTACTTTATAACTAATCATTACTTTGGTCAAAAGCAATGCAGAAACAGAAGATTGGTGATAGCAAACTATGACAAGGAACCCTTACCCAGTGCCATGTTTTCGTAAATGATAAATTCCAAGTGTGCTCATCTGGAAGGTACAATCAACATGACCATTTTAATGAGATTGATCGGTTTTATGTCAAGACTGACATGGACCCTGTAAGAAGTGATGAGCCACCAATCTTCCCGCTGTAATAACGCACTAATTCAAATGTTTCCCATCTTTGCTACAGGGCACAGCAATCAATGGGCTTCGGTGAGGCATCCTTTTACTCAATGAATTAAGTATTGTCCTCTCTTCAGAGCTGGTTTTCACTGATCTGTTTTGTTTCAAGCATAAAACCTCAGTGACCCATTTTGGTATTTGGATAAAAAATGCTGTACATCAGCCCATTTCCCAAGATTAATACCTGTATCAAAAAAGCATTGGACCTCTGCCAATATGGAGGGAAAACTTGTCCTTCTTGCAGATACAATTTTGATACAAGTTCCAAATAAAAGAATTTAATTCTTCTAATTTTTCTTATCTTGTGGCTCTTGTTTTGGTTGAAAGCACCTGATGATAACTTATCCAGTTAACACTCCTAATGACTACTTGGCTCAGTGTGGTTTCTATTGTCTTGATCTCATTTTCCCTGATATCCATATTTTCTAACAGGGATTCACACTAATGCAAAACAGAAATTACATCTGTTTTATTGTCCTCAGTATTCCAACAACATGAAGCCAATCTTAGCACCCAACAGCTTCCATGGTTAAGATCAGGGGAACACAACATTGACCAGGGATTTGAACCTGATCTGTAAAAACCACAGTCCAGCATTTAGGTAGTGCATTTTACCAAAATCCTTTACAGCCAAATATTTATAGAGCACTGTCACTGTTGTAATGTAGGAAAGATGGCAATCAATTTACGTACGATAATCTCCCACAGATAACAGGGTGATAATGACTAGACACATTCAAGAAAATCAGCCAGTGAAGGATGGTACTGGAGTCAATCTTTACTCAGTCTAGCATTTATTTACAGACTGAAACATTTCAAGCTTATACCTCAACTCTATCACACTCCAGTTTCAGTGAATTCCCTTTATAACTCATCACATTAATAAAATAGTGTGTATACATTAAGCAGGATTGTCTATTTTAGCAATGTTGGCTGCAGGACAAATATTGATCAGGGTACTGGAACTAACTTCCCTGTACTTTTTCAGAATAGTGCAGTGGGTATTTTTCTCTTTCCAGGAATGTAGTTGGGTTCTGGGTTTAATATCTCATCCATAATGCAGAACCTCTGACAGTGCAACATTCCCTCAATGCAATAGTTTCAGCGTAGAATTTATGCTAAAATCTCCGGGCTGAAATGTAATCTCATCATCTACGCACTCTGCAAAGAGTGTCACTATTTTGGTACTTACTGAATATTGGTTCCGACAGCTTTCAGTGTAGTCAGCTGTGCTATTAATTAAGTTAGCACCTCAGTTTGGTATGTCACGGTCTGAAAAAGTATTGCCATTGGACTTTTATAAAAATACTTCATTTTGGGATCAGGAAAGGGAGTTTTCATGTGGTCAAAATGAGAAACACTTGCATCTGGAAGCTACAGTTTTCCTCCTACTCTTCTCTGCTCCAGCTCATTCCAAGTTCATCTTTCTCCCGCAGATCTACGCAACCAGCCATACAGACGAGCAGACGCCATGAGGAAAAGTGTTCGGAAGAGAATGGACGAACAGACCCTTCGCGTATCCGGAGAAGTCTCGTTATAACCAGTTGCCTGACGGTCAGGGGAGGGGAGAGTCAGATAAATACCTGGGTGAAGAAGCTGGCACCGGTTGTGACTTGCAGCCATAGCTCTATACCATGCTGTAATCCCAGTGCTCCTGAGATGCTTCTTGGCCTGCTGTGTTCATCCAGCCTCACAAATTTTATTATCTTGGAATTCTCCAGCATCTGCAGTTCCCATTATCTCTTAGTAACAGACCCCTTTTGTATACACAATGTAATTCAATTGCTTGATGTAGATAATTTACCAGTGCAAATGTCTTTGAGGGCCCAAGGTGGATAGGATTAAGGATAGAAGATTCCAAACATAGCTGAAGTAACAAAGGCTGAGAATTCTTGAATATATGGGAAACTAGAGGGGGAAAATATGACTGTCACATCAACTCCATCCAGCAACACGCCCCCAGTGGGTTTCTCTTGGTTATTGACCTTAAAAACAGAACTGGACATGTTTCTTGGTTCATACGTGTTATTTACGTATCTGCACTGCTTTAGCCACCTTGCTTTGCATTTTCTGCATTTAAGACAAAAGATGTAGTAATTAAAAACTGCCCCGAAATTAACAGGAGCATTTTCACTGACACACGGACAATCACAAGGAGACTAAAAACTGAATTCAGGGTACAAGATAGGCTGGACTCTATGACATTAAGAAGTGAACGTCTTAATTCCAGTTTATAGAGATCTCCCTAATTTACGAAGGTGAAATTGCTGAAGGGTGATTAGTCGCCAATCATTCAGTGACAGACGATTGTATTTGGCTGTGTTGGTTATAGATTAGCTATTAAAAAAGGTAGCCATATGATTTTTTTCCAGAAGTCCTCTAATGCTACAAAAAATACGAGTATATAGGATGAGAATTCATTAATTGTGTAGGATGAACATCTTAGTCTGGTCAAAAGCTATGGCAGAATCGAAGAGAAACAGCTTAGAAATTCAGGGATTCTTCACCCAGAGACTGACTAATGCTCTAAAAATCTCAGACTATGTTGAGTTTGCATCCAACGTGCCACTGAAATTAGGAGTACATCTTAGTACTGGACAGTTCACAACATAGCCATTCCATATGTAGATCAATAGATCTCAGGTCTCAGTAAAAGAGTAGTTCTTTCACATTTAGTTCCAGATTAGGGCTAAGAAGAGATTTTCCAGCAAATGACAATGAAGAACTTCCAAAGGCCTTTTCCATATAGTCTCCACTGGGGCACAGAGGGGAGCTGCACTGTCCTCATCTGTGCTGTAGCTCAAACCTGCTTTTTCACACCTTTCAAGTGAGCTGGTCATACATGAGTTGGCCAGAGTAGATATCTGCATTTGCACGTGGTTTCTGCTGGGATAGGGAGGAGGATATTCAGGCCTTTCCCACTCCTAATTGAAATTATGGAGTTAAAGGGAGAAAGGTAACTAAAGTAAAAATGGGCTGTTGTGGAGAATTGGTATCAAGATAGCCTCAGAAGTTTGGAATCGCCAGCCCTGAATTCCATGGGTTCGTCTCTAGTGAAGCCCTCAGGATCTGACCATTTGCATCATCCACAACAATAATTCATCTTAACCAAACATTATGATGGAAGATCAAGAGATAAAAGCTGTTGGAGTCATGATGCACACTCTAAGATAGTCATTAGGATACACAATCCAGTCACTTTCTACCTGTGATTAAGCTAAGCACATCATTTCAAAGTCATCAGGTCCCTGATATCTAATGCACCCAACAGATAAATCTGTTTTTACTTCTCCATGTTATTAGATTTTTTATTTTTACTTTTTATAGGGTATGTTAGTAGTAGATTGCACTTGAAAAGATAAATTGTGGCATTATTTCTTGCAGCAGTAATTTCACTTGTTAAAATCTTTGCAGATCAATGTAAATCTTTTTTTTTCTAGTTGTACATGAGGTTGTAAATCTTCCTACTAAATTATCATTAAGTATTCAGTTTAGACCCATTCACATCAACACATCCTGTTTAAATGCAAAGGAGGATCAATGGAGGGGTTAGGAGCGTAACTGCGCATTTGATCTGCCTTCAGTCTGTGGGCTGCAGGTGTCAAGGCAAAAGGGAGAGTGTTTTCCTCCAGCATCTATGACAATGAGGTAAGCTGAAGGGACTCAAAGCAATGGGAACAGTAATTAAATTGGCTGTTTTCTTCTGGATTCTATGAAAATGTATCAGATTTTGTTGTTGGTAGTGCTATATAAATGCAAGTCATCAAGTGATTGTGACTTGCCATGGAGCATAGCCAAAACAGAAATGATGTTGATTGCACCTTTAGAGACAAAATGTTGGTAATTGTTGCTTCTCTGACCGGTTCTGCTCAGCCCCTGAGGATCCAAGTCCAGAAGTTGATCGATTCAACAGCAAGGCTAGGAAATTGGTACTTTTTGACTGTTAAACTAAGTCTGTATCAGTGACCTTCCTTTTATTAACGTGTGACTGTGACATGTAGACAGTGCCTCCTATCTGATTTGGCCTGTAGGTGTTTGTAACAAACACATGACTGAGGGAGGAATTGCTTAAGTAAATTGAGATGAGGCTAAAATGTACAGAGCAAAGTAACCCCGAGGGTATAGACAGTAAGAGGAAGGCTCAGGTAGAGTAACTGAGTGAATAAGAATGATTGAGATAACATATGGTGTGTGATAAAAGCATTTTTATCAGACATCTTGTACATTCTTGACATGGCATCTGCTTCAGTGGGAAGTGCCAATTGCAGTAAAAACTGAAAGAACTGTGGATGCTGTAAATCAGGAACAAAAACAGAATTTTCTGGAAAGGTTCAGCAGGTCTGGCAGCATCTGCGAAGAAAAAGAATCAGCGTCAATGTTTCAGGTTCAGTGAGCCTTCCCAAGAACAGGAAAGGTCACTGGACTCAATGTTAACTCTGACTTTTTTCTTCACAGATGCTGCCAGACCTCCTGAGCTAGTGCCAATTGCATTGTTGATCCATTGGTGTTCACAGCCCATTCAAATGGGTCCAAATTGGTTTGACAGCACATCTAGACTCTCCAGTAAAGGTCTAAGTCAGAACATTTAGCTGACCAAAATATCTGTCTTGGTGTAAGGAGAAAATCTGTGCAGACAATTGAAAGATGATGGAGATAAAAACACTGCTATACGTCACACATATAGTGAGATAGAAGGGTTTACAAGCTTTATTGAGAAACAGGACGGACCCAGGATGAGCAGGTTGTAGCTGAATTCCACTGAGGCTTTGTGCACTGTGGTTTCCTTCAGAAACATTTTGATGTTGATGATCATATAGACATTGAATATCCAAATATTGCAGATGTTTGTTGAGTTGGTAAAGAAAGGACAGTCAGTCATTGCCGTATTATAGTGGAATACCCAAAAGTTCTCAACCCATGTAATGGCCCGAAATGTCTTAAAATGGTGAAGAAATCAGTCTAATTCAGTAACGTGGTTTTTTCAAATCATCCTTTTTTTTCTGCGGCAGGAATTGAATTAAGTTGTGGCTTTTATGTAAGGCAGTTCTAAATACAAGTCAATACGGTATTTTGTAACTCACTTTGTAAATATTTTGTGTCATAGGAAGTCAAATACTGAATTCTGAAGCAGAAAAAAAATGCCTCAGCCATAGCCCACGTGAACTGAACAAAAGCAAAAATCCTTGGGATGCTAGAAATTTAAAATCGTGACAAAAAATGTTGGAGAAATTGAGCAGATGAGGCTGAAACCATGCATAGTCACAGATCTGAAGCCTCAACTCTGTTTCTGTCTTTGCGGATGCTGCCCTACCTGCTGCGTAATTCCAGTATTTTCTGTTTTTATTCCACAAGGCCTGGTAGTTAGTTTATTCTTGCAGTCCTTAACAGGCTGTACTTAGCAGCCCATCAATCCCATTGCCCTGAGTGTGTGACATAAGTAGATCATGCTTACGTTGGTCTTCGCCCTGTTTGAGCAGAAACCTTCTATGCCACTATTCTTTTTCTTTGCATCTGATAATATTCAGAACAAATTCTCCACCTGCTTGAATCCCATTCAAGACCTAAAGTGTAAACTTCAACAAGAAGAATTGTGTACAAATGGATTGTAAAAGAAATGCATACATTATATTTCAGAGATTATACAAAAAATGAATGGATAATTTTTTTATGCACTAATAATAAATGCCTGTATTTCAAAGATGTGTTGTCGATGGGATTATTTAACATTGAAGGAAGGGTTTACTTATCGTAAATGACATATTTTTAAGTCATCTTTAACATTTTGAATAAATATGAAAGATTTCTTTTTGACCTGCCTTGTTGAAAGCCCTAAATCAGTAATCTTTTGTTGCAAATCCTGGAAATTGTAGAGATATTATTGCCTCAACTTTTCTTTTTAAACATGTGTTTAAATAGAACGTATGATACAGAAGCAGGCCATTTGGCCCAGCTGTTACAAGCTGGTGTTAATGCGCCACACAAACTGTTTCCAACCCTATTTCATTCCAAGCTATCAGCAAACCCTTCTATATTTATTTGTGTCAGTAGCTTTCTTTTCTTTAAATGAGTCTGTGTGTCAACCGCTGTTTGTTCCACTGGGGAGATCATTAGATTTGTGGTAAAGTCATTGGTCACATGGTCTGGAGGCCCAGCCTAATGTCCTGGGGACATGGGTTCAAATTCCACCACAGTACCCAGAGGAATGAAAATTGAATCAATAAAATCTGGAATTGGAAACTAATTTCAGTAACTGTGGTTGTGAAATCATCATTGATTGTCATAAAAATCCATCTGGCTCATGAATATTTCCATCCTTAAATGGTTTGGCCAAATCTGTCTCTAGATCCACAGTATTGTGGCTGACTCTTAACTGCCGTCCAAAATGAAGTAGCAAGATTTTCAGTCCAAGTACATTTACAGATGGAAAATAAATGCTGACCTTGTCATCGATGCCCACATCCCATAGAAGTATATATATTTTTAACAAAAATAAAGATGTTTCTTCTGAAATCCCCATTGGATTGATCTGTATTTACTTGCTCTTGGTCCCTAATTTTGGTCTGCTTCCATAAGTGGGAACGTCTGTACGATTTAAAGTTGACTTAGTTAATATTGTTTCACTTGAACATGTTTGAAAAATAGTGGCAAATGTAAGTTTCAATTCAGCATTGTTTACCACAGCCTGTCTGCTGACAAGCCTTTTTCTTCATTCTCCTCTCTCACACTCAGCCCTGAAGTCCCCCTGTTCCTACTGCTCCGCATGGTATCTCTTCACCTTCATCCCTTGCACTCTGTTCTTACTTTTGAAGCTTGCAATGTTTGCTTCTCATGGGGCTCCGATTCTGAAAGTGCACTGAATTCCAGGCCTCCGCCTAGTGGCAAAGGCTGTATGGTGCAAGTAGTTCTGGCTAGACTGATCTGTTTCAACCACAAGGTGGAGCCTGATCAATTAAAACTTCATCAGGTAAGAGCCATTTTAACATGTATTTATAGTTCTTCATCTTATGCTACATTTTTTCCATATTTTTGAATGTACTTGATTTTAAAGGCCATTTGAACATGAATGTAGGCACACATACCATTTTAACTTAATGTTTTAAAGTTATTTTCCGCAGAGAACATTCCTGGAGTATCTAACTGTACATTGTTTATATGATGTTTAATGATTTATTTTAGTTTGCACATTGTTTCTTCTGTTAATAGAGTACTGCACATCTATGTTGGAGATATTTCAACCTGCATGTTTTTCCAAGCAAGAAATGTCTAAATGAGACTGACTGCAACTTTAACAGTCATTTCTGTTGGGGCTGGTGTTTTACTTAGTGTTTCACTTTAGGTTGTGACTTAAAAGGATCATAGTAACAACTTTAAGTGAGGGCTTGCTGACATCTCCCGAACCCCCAGCCCTTTCACAATTTTAGCAAATACAAACCTTCTATTTTCTTTAGAATAGACCCAAGCCTGTTTAATATCCCGAGTTATCCCCTCACCTCATATCACCATCTAAACCCTTTTCTTGTATCTCTTTAATATCCTCTTTGTAATATAGTGACAGTACACCAAAAGCAACCCATTCAATGTTCTATACAGCCTAACATTCCTTCTCTGGTTTAATTTTTCACCCCTGCTGAAATGGATACCAGTACTTTATTTGTTTCTTTTTTAAATAACCTCTTAAACCAGTATTGCTATCTAATTTGCTTCCTTTCTGAAGAAATGTCACTAGATCTGAAACGTTAACTCTGTTTTCACTCCTCAGATGCTGCCAGACCTGTTGAGTTTTTTCAGCAATTTCTGTTCTTGTTTCTGATTTCCACTGTTCTTTGTTCTTTTGCTTCCTAAATTCTTTTCTAAGGAGCATGCTTTTGTTTAATATTCTTCCAACCAAAATGCACCTCCTTACTAGGAACAGCTTAGAAATTCTTTAGCCAATTGCACAGCCATTCTGAGATAATGAGAACTGCAGATGCTGGAGAATTCCAAGATAATAAAATGTGAGGCTGGATGAACACAGCAGGCCAAGCAGCATCTCAGGAGCACAAAAGCTGACGTTTCGGGCCTAGACCCTTCATCAGAGAGGGGGATGGGGTGAGGGAACTGGAATAAATAGGGAGAGAGGGGGAGGCGGACCGAAGATGGAGAGAAAAGAAGATAGGTGGAGAGGAGAGTATAGGTGGGGAGGTAGGGAGGGGATAGGTCAGTCCAGGGAAGGCGGACAGGTCAAGGAGGTGGGATGAGGTTAGTAGGTAGATGGGGGTGCGGCTTGGGGTGGGAGGAAGGGATGGGTTTGAGGAAGAACCGGTTAGGGAGGCAGAGACAGGTTGGACTGGTTTTGGGATGCAGTGGGTGGGGGGGAAGAGCTGGGCTGGTTGTGTGGTGCGGTGGGGGGAGGGGACGAACTGGGCTGGTTTAGGGATGCAGTAGGGGAAGGCCTATCCCTGGCCCCAAGATGACATTCCACATTAAGCAGAGGTTCACCTGCACATCTGCCAATGTGGTATACTGCATCCATTGTACCCGGTGCGGCTTCCTCTACATTGGGGAAACCAAGCGGAGGCTTGGAGACCGCTTTGCAGAACACGTCCGCTCAGTTCGCAACAAACAACTGCACCTCCCAGTCGCAAACCATTTCCACTCCCCCTCCCATTCTCTAGATGACATGTCCATCATGGGCCTCCTGCACTGCCACAATGATGCCACCCGAAGGTTGCAGGAACAGCAACTCATATTCCGCCTGGGAACCCTGCAGCCATATGGTATCAATGTGGACTTCACCAGTTTCAAAATCTCCCCTTCCCCTACTGCATCCCTAAACCAGCCCAGTTCGTCCCCTCCCCCCACTGCACCACACAACCAGCCCAGCTCTTCCCCCCCACCCACTGCATCCCAAAACCAGTCCAACCTGTCTCTGCCTCCCTAACCTGTTCTTCCTCTCACCCATCCCTTCCTCCCACCCCAAGCCGCACCCCCATCTACCTACTAACCTCATCCCACCTCCGTGACCTGTCCGTCTTCCCTGGACTGACCTATCCCCTCCCTACCTCCCCACCTATACTCTCTCCACCTATCTTCTTTACTCTCCATCTTCAGTCCGCCTCCCCCTCTCTCCCTATTTATTCCAGTTCCCTCTCCCCATCCCCCTCTCTGATGAAGGGTCTAGGCCCGAAACGTCAGCTTTTGTGCTTCTGAGATGCTGCTTGGCCTGCTGTGTTCATCCAGCCTCACATTTTATTATCTTGCACAGCCATTCTACAAGTTTATGAATGTCATCTTTTATTTTGTTGCAGTCCTCCCTTATACTCACTACCATACGTACTCAAGCAAGACTTGATTCCTGATTTTGGTCTACAGATCCTTAATTTTTCTTAAATCTGGTGTTTGTTTTGGGAGCAGAGTTGGTGCGAACAGCCCAATGAGTGTGTTTCACGAAATGTAAGAAATACGTGCAGATTCCCTGGGAAATCCATCCACTGAATTCAGCAACCACCTGTCATTACCATTATTATCAACAGTTCCAAAGTATCAGCTCAACTTTCAACCCTCAACTCATGTAAAAGCTGAAATCTCATCTTGTGCGAAAAAGACTGAACTCAAAACTGTGGCTTTCACAACATACATAAAAATTCAGCACCTTCAACCAAATTTGTACTTGTTCTGATTCTTGATTCTACATTTTTCATTTAAATAGGAATCAAAACGTTCTGTTCTGATGAAGGAAGACAACTCTAAGCGTCATCCTGTTTTCTCTGCACAGATGCTTCTCCATCAATCTCTTTTTGTTTTGTTTCAAATCTCCAACATCTGTAGTTTTTTTGTGTTTTGTCTTTGAGATTTCTGTTCTGTTGTTCTTTATCCATTCTGTTATTGGTTCCACATACTCTGACCATCGTCCTGAGTCCACAATGTGGCACCTTACTTTTTATTTATACTCATTTAATTACAGATTCTGAAATCAAATTATTATGTAACCATTCCAGCTCAAGCAGGTTTTTAATTTCAGTACAGATTCTAATAACTCAAAATTTATTTTCCCCTTTTTAAGAACTTGTAAAAGATTTTAAATTTCTCTGATAATTGGAAGATGAAATGATTTGTACTGAATTATCTTGTGCTTTTTTAAAACAATACTTGCTTCTTGGAATGATGTATGAAAGAATTCTGCACCCACAGAGCAATCAGTGTGCTAACAGGGTTTAATTAAAACCCTGAGATAACAAGGTGTAGAGCTGGATGAACACAGCAGGCCAAGCAGCATCAGAGGAGCAGGATGGCTGACGTTTTGGGCCTAAAACCCTCTAGCATTTAATTCCTTTGCATTTGCATGTGTAAACTGGACACAAACCAACAATGTGGTGTAAACATATATAGCACTTTGGTTGTATGTGAGTTAAAAACAAAATTACAATAGCCCAAGACCCCACAATCATTATGTCAAATCCTCTAATGGTGTAAATATGTTCCAATCCCCATGACTTTTATGCTTCTTTTTAATATTGTGTTTATTCAGGGCTGTCAATATTGTGAGCAAAATCTCAACTGAAGCAGAAAAGAGAGTTACTTTTCCCATCACTTCATTGTGGTTTTTGATTTGTTTTTCCCATGTCATCACTGAGTGCTATTTGTTATTTACAGTTCATTCCAATCCATTTTGATGCCAGTTACATTAAAATTTAAGATTTTTGAGTGCAGATTCTTAAACAAAGCATGGAATTGGTCTGGACTTGTATTGCTTGCATTTTGAAATTTACCTGCGTTTTCTTGGGAACTGATTATTTTTACTAATTTATGCATATTTTGAGTTTGGATGTGTTCTAATTAAATTATGATGTGGAGGTGCTGGTAACGGACTGTGGTGGACAAGGTCGGAAATCACACAACACCCGGTTACAGTCCAACAGGTTTATTTGAAATGCCCAGTATGAAGTACCAGATAAACATTGAACTGTATCTCCAATATAGAATTTGTAGAGCACTTGACATGGTGCATGTAGAGAGGTTGTTTCTGCAGATTGGATAGCCTAGAATTTAGGGTCCACAGTCGAAAAGAGAATAGTTCCAACTTCTTCAATCAATCCTCATAACTGAGCCATCTTAGAAAAGATCTCTGCAATCGTTTTGGACTGGGATGTAGAGAACTCAGAGTTGTGAAGTTTTGGAATTCTCTATCCCAGAGGGCTGCAGTCATTGAGACTGAAATTGATAAGACTTTTGGGTAATAAGACAACTCAGTGATACAGGTGAAGGGTGAGAAAGTTGAATTGATGTCGATCATCTGACCGAATGATGTAGCAAGCTGAAGAGTGTGTATGGCTTCTTTTTTTTATGTATATATATGATTCCAAGATCTTCAGTTTTGCCTCTCGCAGTACTTCACAGAACTCTACCAAATGTACCATGTGATCTTTCCATAAATGGTTAAAAATCACTAAGTCATCTATAAAGACAGCAAAATTAGTCAATTCTGCCACAACTCTCTGTTAAGTCTTTGCAATGTGGTGGGTGTATTCTTCATTCCAAAGGGCATTACTTTAACTTGATGCAGCCCATTTGGGGTTACAAACACAGAAACTTCTTTCACTCTCTCCAGCAAAGGAACTTGCCAGTGACCATGAAGTAAATCTAACTTTGTGATGCAAGTGGCTTGTCCAACATTTTCTACACAGTCCTCCAGCTTTGGATTTAGTCATGGTGTTGACCTTCCATTAATCCACGTAGAAATGTTGAGTACCAAAAGGTTTGGGAACCAACATGATCAGCAAACTCTACTCGCTTTAACTCTGCTCAATGATGTCTTCTTGGATCGTCGCTTCCACTTACGTCTGTACCTGTGCTGCTTTGAGAGGATTAAGCTGTAGGAGTGTTGTTTTATCAGAAAAGCAGTCCTCTCCATTCTATTCTTATGTCCTCATATTGCTGCAACAAGTCTTTCAATTCAGTTCTCTCTTCCTGAGAAAGATAGCTCACTATCCTATCCCACTCTCCAAGGACTTTCTCATTATTTAATTTACTTTGAGGCATATCAAAATCCAAATCGTCTGGACTTGATTTCTCGCTCTGAGGGATAGGTACCCTGTCATAAAAAGATTTCAGCATATTCACATGACATTCCTGACAGTTTTTTTTGCCTATCTGGCATTTTTACCAGATAACTCACTTGACTCAACTTCTCAATCTGGTAAGGCCCACTAAAGCTTGTTTTGCAGGGATCTCCTACCACCGGTAGCAGCACCAATACTCTATCCCCATGGACATATGTATGAATTTCTTTTCTGCTTCTTGCTTCATTAGGTGCTGTGCCACCTTCAGATGTTGTCTAGTTAGTTCATATACTCTGTTTAATCTTTCTGTCACCTCAGATACATAATCCAACTGTGAGATCTCTTACTTCTGAACTATCAACTTTTCCTTAATTAATTTTAAAGGCCCTCTTCTCTTGTGTCTGAATATCAGTTCAAATGGAGTAAACTGAATCAATTCATTTGGAGCATCTTTAACAGCAAATAATATAAATGGGATACTTTTATCCCAATCATGTGGCTAATCCTGGCAATAAGCCCTCAGCATGTTCTTTAGGGTCTGATGCCACCTTTCCAATGCTCCCTGGGATTCAGGATGGTACGCACTTGATTTAAAGTGTTGGATGCGTAAACTATCTATGACCTCCTCAAATATTTTGACAGTAAAATTGGATCCTTGATCTGATTGAATCTCCCTGGGTAGTCCATAATGGGTAAAGAAGACAAGCAACTTCAGCACAACATTTTTTGCCCTAACATTCCTCAATGGAATTGCCTCCAGAAATCTGCTAGACACATCCATTATGCTTAGCAAATACTGATCTCCCCTTTTGCTTTTAAAGAGAGGATCTACACAATAAATTGTAACCTGCATGAAAGGTTCTTCAAATGTGGGAATTAGCATTAAAGACACTGTTTCTATCACTACCTGTGGCTTTCCGACCATCTGACAAAAGTTACCCTCCTCGCTCCAGACCAACCTCAGGGAATCTCTCTCCCATTGCAACTCTCTTGTAATCTCTTCGGCCTTGAAACTGCTCGACCATGTCCTGAAGCAAACCAGGTACCACAGCCACATCACCTTCCTCAGCACCTGCCTACGGAACCAGATCATCCCCAAGGGACTACAGTCCACATTTCAGCCTTCCCAATTTGGCCCCAACCGTGACCACCTCTACACCCAGAATATTCAGACCCTTCAGAAGCGGTTCTCCCTGCGAGTCCTGAAACAGACACTTGCAGCCATGCGCCGGCACCTCCAGGCACTGCAATCCAGCCTGCCCCAGCTCAGAGCCTCCCTCTCCCAGACCTGCAAAGGACCTCTGCTGTTTTTCATCCTCCGCAGGATCCACAGACTGAACACCCAGTTCCACTCAACTTTACTGGACACCAAAAATCGTAAGTACAACCAACTCACTGGCCCCTGCCACCCACAAGAGGATTCCTGCGCCTCCCAAATCCCGACTCTGTCTCTGCCCCTCCCCAACCATGCACCCGCCGCCATTGACCATGAGGACACGGCCGGAGACCCCACCGATGACGTCACATCCGCCTCCGCCGGCCACAGAACTTCCGGAACCGCTGCTGCAGTCACCACCTCCACGTCCAGGTACAACACCCCACACACCACCCTCACCTCAGCTGCTGCCGCCCACCCCGATCCTCCAACCGCCGACGCAAACCCGCCCACGGTCGACGCCGACGGAACCCCGCCCACGGTTGACGCCGACGGAACCCCGCCCACAGCCGACGCCGGCGAAACCCCGCCCACGGCCGACGCCGACAGAACCCCGCCCACAGCCGACGGAACCCCGCCCACAGCCGACGACCTCATCGCTCCACCCACAACCTCCACAGCCTGCAACCCCAGAGGAGACAGCCACACTGAGCCCTGCCGCATCTTCACCATCCCCCCAGACCTCCCACTGACTGAGGACGAACGGTCAGTCCTTAGCAAGGGGCTCACCTTTGTCCCCCTACAACCACACATCAACGAATACCAGTCACGGTCGGACATAGAGCAGTTTTTCCGCCGTCTTCGCCTCCATGCCTACTTCTTCAACCGGGAACCCAACCCTCCTTCCACTGACCCCTTCACCCGCTTCCAACACAAGTCCTCCTCCTGGACACCACCCCCAGGCCTCCTACCCTCCCTCGACCTCTTCATCTCCAACTGCCGTCGAGACATTAACCGCTTCAACCTCTCCACCCCTCTCACCCACTCCAACCTCTCCCCCGCAGAACGGGCAGCCCTCCACTCCCTCCGCTCCAACCCCAACCTCACCATCAAACCCGCAGACAAGAGTGGAGCAGTGGTAGTATGGCGCACTGACCTCTACATCGCCGAGGCCAGACGCCAACTCTCCGACACCACCTCCTACCGCCTCCTCGATCATGACCCCACACCCGAGCACCAAACCATCATCTCCAACACCATTCACGACCTCATCACCTCAGGCGACCTCCCACCCACAGCCTCCAACCTCATTGTTCCCCAACCCCGCACGGCCCGTTTCTATCTCCTTCCCAAAATCCACAAACCTGCCTGCCCTGGTCGACCCATCGTCTCAGCCTGCTCCTGCCCCACCGAACTCATCTCCACCTATCTGGACTCCATTTTCTCCCCTTTGGTCCAGGAACTCCCCACCTACGTCCGTGACACCACCCACGCCCTCCACCTCCTCCAGGACTTCCAATTCCCTGGCCCCCAACACCTCATATTCACCATGGACGTCCAGTCCCTGTACACCTGCATTCCGCATGGAGATGGCCTCAAGGCCCTCCGCTTCTTCCTGTCCCGCAGGCCCGACCAGGCCCTCTCCACCGACACTCTCATCCGCCTAGCTGAACTCGTCCTCACACTCAACAACTTCTCTTTTGACTCCTCCGACTTCCTACAGACTAAGGGGGTGGCCATGGGCACCCGCATGGGCCCCAGCTATGCCTGCCTCTTTGTAGGTTACGTGGAACAGTCCCTCTTCCGCACCTACACAGGCCCCAAACCCCACCTCTTCCTCCGGTACATTGATGACTGTATCGGCGCCGCCTCTTGCTCCCCAGAGGAGCTCGAACAGTTCATCCACTTCACCAACACCTTCCACCCCAACCTTCAGTTCACCTGGGCCATCTCCAGCACATCCCTCACCTTCCTGGACCTCTCAGTCTCCATCTCAGGCAACCAGCTTGTAACTGATGTCCATTTCAAGCCCACCGACTCCCACAGCGACCTAGAATACACCTCCTCCCACCCACCCTCCTGCAAAAATTCCATCCCCTATTCCCAATTCCTCCGCCTCCGCCGCATCTGCTCCCACGATAAGACATTCCACTCCCGCACATCCCAGATGTCCAAGTTCTTTAAGGACCGCAACTTTCCCCCCTCAGTGATCGAGAACGCCCTTGACCGCGTCTCCCGCATTTCCCGCGACACATCCCTCACACCCCGCCCCCGCCACAACTGCCCCAAGAGGATCCCCCTCGTTCTCACACACCACCCTACCAACCTCCGGATACAACGCATTATCCTCCGACACTTCCGCCATTTACAATCCGACCCCACCACCCAAGACATTTTTCCATCCCCTCCCCTGTCTGCTTTCCGGAGAGACCACCTCTCCGTGACTCCCTTGTTGGCTCCACACTGCCCTCCAACCCCACCACACCCGGCACCTTCCCCTGCAACCGCAGGAAATGCTACACTTGTCCCCACACCTCCTCCCTCACCCCCATCCCAGGCCCCAAGATGACATTCCACATTAAGCAGAGGTTCACCTGCACATCTGCCAATGTGGTATACTGCATCCACTGTACCCGGTGCGACTTCCTCCACATTGGGGAAACCAAGCGGAGGCTTGGGGACCGCTTTGCAGAACACCTCCGCTCAGTTCGCAACAAACAACTGCACCTCCTAGTCGCAAACCATTTCCACTCCCCCTCCCATTCTCTTGATGACATGTCCATCATGGGCCTCCTGCACTGCCACAATGATGCCACCCGAAGGTTGCAGGAACAGCAACTCATATTCCGCCTGGGAACCCTGCAGCCATATGGTATCAATGTGGACTTCACCAGTTTCAAAATCTCCCCTTCCCCTACTGCATCCCTAAACCAGCCCAGTTCGTCCCCTCCCCCCACTGCACCACACAACCAGCCCAGCTCTTCCCCCCCACCCACTGCATCCCAAAACCAGTCCAACCTGTCTCTGCCTCCCTAACCGGTTCTTCCCCTCACCCATCCCTTCCTCCCACCCCAAGCCGCACCCCCAGCTACTTACTAACCTCATCCCACCTCCTTGACCTGTCCGTCTTCCCTGGACTGAACTATCCCCTCCCTACCTCCCCACCTACACTCTCTCCACCTATCTTCTTTACTCTCCATCTTCGGTCCGCCTCCCCCTCTCTCCCTATTTATTCCAGTTCCCTCTCCCCATCCCCCTCTCTGATGAAGGGTCTAGGCCCGAAACGTCAGCTTTTGTGCTCCTGAGATGCTGCTTGGCCTGCTGTGTTCATCCAGCCTCACATTTTATTATCTTGGAATTCTCCAGCATCTGCAGTTCCCATTATCTCTGACATATATGACAGGTATGGCAAAATTCAACCACATCCTTATGTAATCCAAGCCAATAGAATTGCTTTTGTATCTTAGCCTGAGTCTTCCTCACTCCTAGATGACCTCCTACAGGTAATTCATGTGTTACTCACAATGGTTCCTGTCTGTATGCTACCGGCAACACAATCTGGTGCACATCTGCCCATTTCTCCTTTACACTAATCTGCCACAGTTTCCATTTCCACCTAGGATGCTGTCCTTAAAATAACATTTGGGAATACATTCTGATTCCTTTTACAAGAAAGCTTTATGATATAAACTATTTATTGTCTCATTTTTTTGTTGTAACTCCATTAATCTTTCAGAACTAAACACCTCTTCCTGATCCTCTAACTGTTGGGGCTTTTCTTTACCATTTCATCAAAGGATGTCAGCTAACTTGACCTCAACTCCATCTCTCACTTTGGTTATTCCTTTTTTCTGTAACTTATGTCTGTGGGATCTTTCTACCACACAGTCTGGAAAAATTCAACACTTCAGTCCCCAGGTTTTCCTTCAGCTTCTCTACTACAAGGAGCATCATTCCCACCTTTGATCCCGCTAGATTGTTTCCAAGAACAAACTGTATTCCTGGAATAGACACTCTTTTAATCACTCCCATATCACTTCCCCAGTCTTGATTGGACTTTTTCTAACCTAACCTTACATTGGGGAATGCTAAATCTCTCTCCATTTATTCCACACATTACCACTCACTCGGGTCACATTTCAGAAGGAGTGCAAATACTTTCATCTCTTACTATTAGACACTGGTTAGCTCCTGTATCTCTCAATATTTTAACTTCTTTACCTTCTCCTCTTGTTCTTCCTGAGTAAATCTTATCTGTACAGGTGAAGTCATTGTAGAGATTGGGTACTAAGTCACTATCCAGCCCGTAACTAGGCTGTGCACTGTCTTGCAGCTCCTCGACTTCTTTTGGGATTTAATTACTATATCAACTAATCCCACTGGTTTAGTCTGTTTTACCATGTCTCTTTTCCCAGTGCCTTTCTTAAACCACCAGCACTCTGACTTCATGTGTCTCACTCCGTTACAGTGAAAACACCTGAGGCCCTTCACCTCCTTTTCACTCTCGGGTTTTTTTTTTCACCTGTGATAACCTGTTCCCAGTGTGATCCACGATAACAAAGTGTGGGGCTGGATGAACACAGCAGGCCAAGCAGCATCTTAGGAGCACAAAAGCTGATGTTTCGGGCCTAGACCCTTCATCAGAAAAGGGGGATGGGGAGAGGGTTCTGAAGTAAATAGGGAGAGAGGGCGAGGCAAACCAAAGATGGATAGAGGAGAAGATGGGTGGAGAGGAGAGTATGGGTGGGGATGTAGTGGGGGGGGATAGGTCAATCAGGGGAGACAGACAGGTCAAGGGGACGGGATGAGGTTAGTAGGTAAGAAATAGGGGCTTGAGGTGGGAGGAGGGGATAGGTGAGAAGAAGAACAGGTTAGGGAGGCGGGGAAGAGCTGGGCTGGTTTTGGGATGTGGTGGGGGAAGGGGCGATTTTGAAGCTGGTGAAATCCACATTGATACCATTGGGCTGCAGGGTTCCCAAGCGGCAATCCACTTCTTGTTTTTCTTTGAAGAATCTCCCTCTTTCCCAATTTCTATCCCTCATGGAACAAAATTGCTGTCAGAAGCTAATCATTGATTTATGCCCTAATGTGCATTCATCTGCCATCTCTGCAGCTCTTCTTGCTGTTTGAACTTTCTGTTCCTCAACATGAGTTCATATCATTTCTGGAAGTTAGTTTTTAAACTCATCCAGCAGAATAATCTCTCTAAGTTCCTGAAATGTCTTTTCTATCTTTAATGCTCTCACCCATCTATCAAAGTTGCTATATTTAATTCTTTCAAACTCAACATAAGTCTGACCTGGTACCTTTCTTCTATTTCTGAACCATTACCTATACGCTTCTGATACCAACCTGTAGGCACTTGAAATAGCATGTTTCACTCCTTCATAGTCTCCTGACTCCTCATCTGTCAGCACTGCAAACACCTCTCTAGCCCTGCCTACCAAGTTAGTCTGAATTAACATTCCCAACACAGTCTCTGGCCAATTCACCTGACTAGCTGATTTCTCCAAAGGAAATAAAAGCAAACCTTCAACTTCTTTTTCATCGAATTTTGCTAATGCTTGTACATATTTGTGTATATCCCTACCAGGCTGTTGGCTATGATGAGTTTGCACATCCTCATTTCTATCTTGTACATTTTCTCCTGCTACTTGAAGTCTTTTTGCATCAAGTTCCAACTTCATCTTTTCCAACTTCCAAACATTCTTTCCCTTTCTTCTGCCCTGGCTCTTCTTTCCTTTTCTTTATCTTCTAACTCTGATTTTTTTTTTTCTAACTCCACTGCGCTTAGGTATACCTGAATGCTTGACTAACTCCTTTATAATTTCAGATGTCCTCTTCTCCCTAGTTAAACCCAATTCTAGCCTGTTTGCTAAGTCTAAGACTATATCCTACCTCTGCCTTTCTAAACTTTCTTGGCAAATTTGGGAAGCATCTTCAAATCCCAGAACCTCTTTAGCAATGCTAAGAGCCATTTCACTCACTTTTGATTTACCCAACCACAAGTAACCAAAATTAAACAGATTTTTCTCGCCTACGTTTTATTTAAAGATCTAAGACAATTATCCCAAAGTCTGTTTAAATCTGTTCAAATCTATCAGATCCTGTGTGCAAACTGGCCGGATCCTGGACTTAAGCTTCCAAACTGTTACAGAGAAGGGGAGGTTAAATGAAAGAAAATCCCTGATATTCCTGTTGTAGGTAACAAGTAATCATTTATTTATTTAACCTAACTGTGGACAAATTAACAGAACTACCAACAAACTGAACAGTTGCCCCCCAACTCCCAAATATTCCTTAACTGAATAAAATTCTACTGGTATGCTATTCCAATAAACATAAGTTCCAATTATATAACCCAAGTAATGAGAAAAAAAATTAAAACTTAGCCTCTCAAAGTCCACACAGAATGTGTCTTCCAGAATGCTGTGTCTTCTCCACTGTCTCTCCAGTCATAAACACCTTTCTTCTGTTGTTCTCAGGTCATAAATGCCTTTCTTCCACTGTCAGGGATATTTTCTCTGTGAAGACTCTTAGCTAGAAGTGTCTTGGTACCTTTTATGGATAAGATGGTTCTTTCTTAGAGAGCGTAATGATTTCTTGTGAGAGCTAGATGTTTATTTCTCAGGTGGCGGTTTGCCCTCCTCCAATTGTCAAAAACCCTCTCCTTATATACCTTGGATGACATGTTAATTTTCTTACAATAGCATTGGTCCAAGCTTGTCAAAACCATCAGATTTAAATTCAATTGGCTTTCATTCGCTAAATGCTTGGTTTAAATTAATTCGTTGATTCCAGGCCATTGCCAAAACATCAAAACAATCCTAAGGTCTCCAATCAGACAGGCAATTGATACATGTTTCTAAAATGTTTTCATTTTAGAACTTGTATATCTTCGGCTACATACTTTTACTTTTTCTTTAAATTTCTAAGCTTAGAAAAGCACTTTACCTCTTAAAGGAACCATGAACTGTTCTTCCTTATTATTTTTTACAAATGCTAGCTTCCTGCCTTCCAATTCATGATTACTCTACACAATTTCATAACAAAATCAAAAGCCTACATCCCAATCTTAAAGACATAGCTTTTAGTTTTGTGCTGTTTGTAATTTGGCTTACATTTTTGATCTATGTCAATGCTTAAATGACTGCCTATGAAGTCTCAAAATGAATCTTAAAAACTAAGAACCCTAAAAATACACAGTTGGTAGACCAAAAGATGATAGCTCAATGTTTCAGATATAATGGGAACTGCAGATGCTGGAGAATTCCAAGATAATAAAATGTGAGGCTGGATGAACACAGCAGGCCAATGCTCCTGAGATGCTGCTTGGCCTGCTGTGTTCATCCAGCCTCACATTTTATTATCTTAGCTCAATGTTTCATTGTGGTTTCCCTTCTAATGAAAACTTTATCCAGCACTTTATCCATATTTAGGGATGCAACAGCATACTATATACTTAAGTAGTTTCTTTTTTTATTTGATCACTTGTAATTCTGTTTCTGATAAAGTATGCATTCCTTACATGCCCCCTCTTAGAAATTTATACCCTGGTTTAGAAATTATACCCTGTTTACTGATAGCTCCTGTTTACCAGGTGTTTATGAAACTTCACAGTTTGCTACTCATGCCTATTCTAACTTGAAATAAATACACTCAATTCAAAGATTACTATCTTATGACATCACCTAACCACTTTCAGGATGTAATTTGCCTTGTAACCATTTCAACAGCCGTGTTTCCACCTTGTCTCTGTTAATGACAATCGCAACTCCAAACCTGCTTTGACAAATAAGTGGGTTACCATTTTCTGGCAACTGTAAACTTGAGAGTTGGTTCTGTAGGCATTGCCAACCCAAAAACAACGAATGGTCCAAATACACGGGACAATTCTCAAATAGGAGCCTGGCTATTCCTCCACAAATGCAATCTTGAAGTTGTATTAAGAATACACACTTTCAGTCACTGTCGCTGTCCAAGTATCTTACTAACTTAATTAGGCAGAAATCACACGACACCAAGTTATGGTTCAACGGGTTTATTTGAAAACTCAAGCCTTGTGAGCCTCAGTCCTCTTCAGGTATTAGTGAGAGAGGTGTAACAGACACAGAATTTATAAGTGAAAGATCAAAGGTTTACATCATTGAAGAGTGTAAATCCCCAAATTTACATATACATATTAATTAATTAAAACCTTCTAACTGATTAAGGATTTAATAGCATCTTAGATTTGTTCAGTACATCTTCATCAACGGTGTGTCTCCAGATTTGTTGAGAACATACCGGTTTAATCTCAGCTTCTTGCTGGGATGGGGAGAGAGATGCAGCCAGAAGTTAGGAAACAGCATGGGGGTTGAAAACATTGGCTTCAGCCTTCCCAATGTTTAATTAGAAAACATTTAAGACCATAACAAATAGGGCCATTTGGCGGCTTGAACCTGTTATGCCATTCAATTTGATCATGGTTGATCTCTCATTCCTCATGTCCTCTTTCTTACCCATTCCCCATAACCAATGATTCTCTGACTGATCAAGGATCTATCTTCCTCAGCTTAAATATACACAAGGACTCTACCTTCACAGCTTTCTGTGACGAGCAGTTCCAAGGACACTAAAGCTTCCTAGAAAAGAAATTCCTCCTCGGCTTAGTCTATACTGAGAATCTCCACTAAGAGGAAGCATCCTCTCAGCATTTACCCTGGATAAACCCTTTAAGATTTTATTTCTGTAAATGAGTTCAGCTCTCAATCTTCTAAATTCCAACGATTAACCTTTGTTCATAAGACAGTCCCTCCATACCAGGGGTCATCCTGAACATAATTGAACTTCCTCCAATGAGATGATATCTTTCCTTAAATAAGGGGATCAAAACTGCTCACAGTACTCCAGATGTGCTCTCACCAGAACCTTGTACAGTTGTAGTAAGACTCTGCTACTCTTATACTCCAGCCCCTTGAAATAAGGGTCAAAATTCCATTAGCTTTCCTGATTACCTGCTGAACCTGTGTACTAGCTTTCTGTGCTTCAAGTACAAGTACCCCCCAAGTAATTTCCCACAACTCAACCCTCACACCCCGTCCCCGCAATAACAACCAAAACAGAATCCCCCTCGTCCTCACGTAACACCCTAGTAACCTCCGGATCCAACGCATCATCCTCCAGCACTTCTGCCATCTGCAATCTGACCCCACCACTAAAGACATGTTCCCTCTGCACCCTTATCTGCTTTCTGGAAGGACCGCTCTCTCTGTGACTTCCTTGTCTGCTCCACACTACCCACTAGCCCCATCACCCCGGGCACCTTTCCCTGCAACTGCAGGAAGTGCTACAGCTGCCCCTACACCTCCCCCCTCACCCCCATCCCAGGACCCAAGAAAACCTTCCACATCAAACAGATGTTCACCTGGACATTGGCTAATATGGTATGCTGTATCTGCTGTTCCCGACGTGGCCTCCTCTACATTGGGGAAACCAAGCGGAGGCTTGGAGACCACTTTGTGGAACACCTACGCTGGGTTTGTGACAAACAACTGCACCTCCCAGTCAAGAACCACTTCAACTCCCCCTCCAACTCCTTGGACGACATGTCCATCCTGGGCCTCCTGCAGTGCCATAATGATGCCACCCAAAGGTTGCACAAACAGCAACTCATTTTTCGCTTGGGAACCCTGCAGCCCAATGGTATCAATGTGGACTTCACTAGCTTCAAAATCTCCCCTCCCCCAACCGCATCCCAAAACCAGCCCAGCTCATCCCCGCCTCCCTAATCTATCCATCCTTCCTCCCACCTCAAGCCCCACCCCCACCTTCCAGGTACCAGCCTCATCCCTGCCTCCTTGACCTGTCCGTCTTCCCTGGACTGACCAACCTCTGCCCTAATTCCCCATCTACACTCACCTTTACTGGCACCATCCCTGCCTCTTTGACCTGTCTGTCTCCTCTCCACCTGTGTTCTCCTCTATCCATCTTGTATCTGCCTTCCCCTCTCTCCCTATTTATTTCAGAATCCCCTTCCCCTCCCCATTTCTGAAGATGGGTCCAGACCGAAACGTCAGCTTTCCTGCTCCTCTGATGCTGCTTGGCCTACTGTGTTTATCCAGCTCTACACCTTGTTATCCCTAAGTCCTTTCACTTTGCATTTTATTCTCTGTTTAAGTAATATTCTGTTCTTTTGTTGTTGCTTCCAAAATGAACAACTTCATTTTTTTCCCACATTTGTGCTCATCCAGTACAGGATGGAGGATAAGCAAGCTGATAATCTAATAGAGCTGGTGAGGAGCTAGGTTGGGACAACAGCAGTGTAGCTAATAACCAATGCCATGCTTTAGGTGCCGTCAGTGAGGGGCAGTATATTGATGAGAACTCGGAAGAGGCCAAGGATAGATTCTGTGAACAGCAGAGGGAATGATGTGGGAGCAGGGAAAGATGTCTTTGTAACTGAAATCTGCCTCCGATTGGACAGATAAGAATGAGACCACCTGGAAGACAATGGAAAGATGTTGGCTGAGGATCGTGTGGTTAACTGTGTCAAAGGCTTTGGACCGGTGGAGAAGGAAGAGAAGAGCAAGTTTACCTTTGTTTTGGTCACATTTGAATGCGTACCTTTCTTACGTGTATGGAAGCATTAATAATATTGGTAATGTGTACAAAGTCTCCTTTTCTCTTGCACACAGCGTTCAGCCAGAGGATATGATTGAACTACCACTGTGAATCTACCAAAGTAATGTGACACAATTGCATCTTAATGACACTGAAAGCTATGAAATTTCAAAGATTGAACTGTAATTACCAATCATTTTACAAAATTGGCTTGAATTTGTTTCCAGACATTAAAGTGTCTTTATCTCAGTTACTGACTTTTTTTTCTTGTACCTCACTGGTGAATTGAAAATAGCAAAGGTAAGTTAATGTTTGTAAATTGCTCCTCAATGTCCAAACTCTCGTTTCTTTTCCAGTTCATTAAATGATCAGAAAAGACATCTTTTGCTTCTAACACTGGACACACAGGTGATATTCAAGTTCTGATTGCTGTGGTATGGTCCTTCCTCGGGGAGATTTACCTCATCAATGGACCTTTAATGACCAGTGTTTGAAATGTTCATTCACTGTAGTCAGGATCTAGCTGACCATAGCTTGCAAATGTGAGGTGAATATAAATATTTTTTCTTCAGCTCATCACAAATAAGTATCTCATCCTCAACAAAGCTATAAAACCAGAATTTTGATTTAATGCCAATGAATATAGATATTGAAATTAAACTTTTTTTTAAAAGTAGAATCATCGGATTTTACCATGCAGTTGGAGACCATTGAGCCCATCGTGTCTGTACCGGCTTCTGAAAGAGCTACCCAGTGTATATTTAATTTATTCTGTATTATAGCCTCCATCAGTTTTCCACTAATGGTTGGACTCCAGAAGTTCCTGGCCAACAATACAAATTATTTTTCTGCAAGAAATATAATGCCCTTTTGTTCAACCTCATCAACAGAATCTGTGTGTTCACATCTTCCTCTGCATCTTGTTCCCCAACCTTTCTGATCACTTTTCTTTCTATATCCTTTTACAATCCTACAATTTCATTTTGTTTAGTTGCAATCAGGACTGCATGCCATACTCTGTGTGCAGTTGTACCAAGTATTTATAACATGGCAGATTACCTCACTGTATCAAATCCATATTGTCCTTTTAATGCATTGTGACATCTGATGTGTTTTGCTCACCGCCAGCGAACATTAACTCATTAACTTCAATTTATTTTCAGTCAGGAAGCCTGAATCTGCTTCCTTTTCCATGCACATTATTATCTTACTGTTTAATGCAGAACCTATCCCTGGATTCCTTTTTGTCTCCATGTGAAGAACTATGCATTCATCTGGGTTGAATTTGATCTGCTATGTTTCTATGCAATCCCCAAGTACATTCAAATCCTCCTGTAACTTAGCCTGCTCCATTTTGATGCCTATCAGCTTCACAGTTAGAATTGTAGCCACTGTTCCTGGGACTGTAGATGCAGATCATTAATGAAGATGTTAAACACCAATGTTTAATACATACAAGTACTTAACTCGCCATTAAGAATGCACTCTGTCAACTGCAGGCTAAATTTGTGACTTGCAGCTGTTGATTTTCAAACCTCATTGGGAAATTTTCCCCAAGTATTGTTATAGAATATGCAAGATAAAGTTTGATAATGGCTCTTGGGACATGATTTAGCTCCCACAAGTGAAATGTTGTGCAACTTTTATTGATTCGGTGATATCTGGGTTGTTTAAAAGCATATTTGTTAAATTCAGTTTGCAAAGCTGATTGTTTCCTTCCCTGTATAGGGTGGCATGACAAGAGTGCTGATTTGTGATCACCTTGCCTGGCCTTGTTCAACCATCTCCTCATCTCATTTGTAGCACTCCTTCCCTCACATCTGACACATGGCTAAACACATCAAGTGAGGAATAACAGCTGAGGACAGACAGACTGATAATAGAAAATGTTCTACAGAAATTACTGTCTCATCACAGACCTCAAAACTTGTTCACCCAACTTGGGCCTTTGAAGGTGACAGAGAGCGCCTGAAGAGTGTTTCTGGACTGGCAAAAGCCTCTGTGCAAACACCCCTACATCAGCACATGCCATACCTTGTGCTTTAACTCAGGACTGCTCCCCACACTTTGAGATACTGGTCTGGAATATCTCCGACTCTGGGTGTCTGTGCATACAATGTCCTTGAGGCTGCTTGCTCCTTATCAGAAAATAATGCTCTTCCACTCCTGGTGTACTGTAACACTCATTTATTTATATCCATCTATGTAAGCTCTCAAGTATAGCTCCCCAGTGTAGTATCAAAGACCTCTCTCTCTTCTCATCCTTACTTTAGAGTGGTTTAATCACTTCTGCTGATATCATGTGATTAGGCCTGATGTGGAGGTGCCAGTGTTGGACTGGGATGAACAAGGTCAGAAATCACACGACACCAGGTTATAGTCCAACAGGTTTATTTGCAATCACAAGCTTTTGTAGCGCTGCCCCTTCATCAGGTGGAGTGGATCCACTTTAAAGGAACCCACTTTCCAGGATGAAGGAGCAACACTCCGAAAGCTTATGGTTTCAAATAAACCTGTTGGACTATAACTTGGTGTTGAATGACTTCTGATATCATGTGTTTAGTTACAACATCCTGATTTACATAAATCTTGTTATAGCAAAACTGGGGGTCCACAGGACTATCCAGACTACAGCTGTGGTGTTATCCAAACAATAACTCACATTATCGAGGGGTCTGCTACTGATAAACTTGAACATAGACTTAAAGAACCCCATATAGCCACTGAAAAGGTTATTGCTAGGTTCTGTGACTCTGTACGTTCTAAATAAAATAATTACTGCAAACTTATGAATTGTGTTGATGCTTGAATATCTTAGCTCCTTGCATGCATCACATCTGTATGTTATGTTCAGTGTTCCTTTTCATACATTCCATTCTAAAACTATATTGTGTCTCTCTTGTTCAGTGTTAAAGTAGTAGGCCTAAACTAGAACTTGCATTTCAGCAAAAACGCAGTAAAATACAGAGGGATCGAGTACTGCACTGTGAAAGGTGCTGACCATCAGATGAGCTGTTAAACCAAAATTCTATTTAGCAATTCAAGTCGATGTTGAAGACAAAAACAAAATCAGTAATTGCAGTAAAAACACAACATTTGTGGAGAGAAAGCAGAGTTAACGTTTCAGGTCCAGTGACTCTTCTTCATAACTGATGGTATTGAGGCAAAAGTTGGTATTCATGCAGAAGATTGGGTGGGAGAGGGGGTTGGAGTAAATGATAGGTGGAAATATCGCCTAAAGAAGGGAACAACAGTTGTTTGATAATGGGTTCATACCTGACAATTTTTTGTTTAGAGCACCTTCCCCCATATCATTCCCCTAACACCACACACCAGTCTTCATCATCACGTGGGCTATACTATACACTGTCAACGGCTAGCAGACCCCATTAGCAGCTATTCATTCTCCCAGACTGACCTTATGCACTTCTTTATCTGAACAACTCTTCTTTGCTTCCTTTGGGTTCTATCCCCACCCCATCTTCCACATAAATATTAACCTTATCTTAGCTACCATCAGTTATGAAGAAGAGTCACTGGACCCAAAATGTTAACTCTGCTTTCTCTTCATAGATGCTGTCAGACCTGCTGAGTTTTTACAGAAATTTCTGTTTTTGTTTCTGGTTTTATTTCTTCAACCGCAGTTCTTTTGGTTTTCGTCAAAGACATGATGCTAGTTTTCAAAGCAGAGAACTAATTTGGATGACTATGACGTTGACGGTATTCTTTCTCATTTAATATGCCGCAGCTTGTAGGATGTATCTCGTACAGACTTAGTTAGCTCAAGCTTTCTGCAGTTGTTGGGGTCAAATGATACCAGCCAATCACCAAAACTACAATGAATTGGTTTCAGGTTGCCCAAATGTGGCTTATAGGAGATTGAGTCCAAACTTGCCTTGGCTGCATCTTTTTTGACTATAGCCCCAGTGAAGCAGATCAGAGTGAGCATGATACCAGCTACAAGCCGTTCCCACTGAAATGGCATAGTTAGAGGACTTTAATTTTCATATTAGGAGGGTAATGCAGATAAGGCTTTGGGGCCTTAGAATTAGGCCTTCCAAAATGTTCAAGGGCCAACCTTTAGAGGAGATGTCAAAGAAAGATCCTAATTATCAATTCAAGGTGATGTTGAAGAACGAATGACAATTTTCAAACTGGAGAAATATTTTGAGATAACATGGTGTAGACTCTAACCCAAAACATCAGCTTTCCTTCTCCTCTGATGCTGCTTGGCCTGCTGTGTTCATCCAGCTCTACACCTTGTTGTCTCAGATTCTTCATTATCTGCGGTTCCTACAATCTCTGGAGAAATATTTTGGTTGACTTTTGCCAATTTGTCACAAAGAGCAAATGGTCAGTAAGGATTAATATTTAGGCTGGTATCACCCCATAGGCTGCAGAGCAGAGGCAAAAAGATTCTATTGAACTTTGTCAGTAAATCCTTTGAAACTTTTCAACGTGATTAAAAGTAAACAGTACCCCAAAATTTAGCACATTTTGGTGTCGATATTTTGAGTCTGTGGGCATTGGTATTTAGAGCACGTGCCCTACAACTCAATGAAGCCCATTTTGAAGATTCAGCTAGAGGGTTACAGGCACATTTCCACTCATATCTTCAGTGGTAGTATCACTGTGAAAGGGTGAAAGTGGCAGGGTGGGGGCATTCCACATTTAGCCATCTGCAATGTGTGCCTGCAGCTATTAAATCTTGAAATAGGACTTGTCAGCGCAACCAAACTGGTGACAAGTCAATTATTATTTGGAAAATGGCAACTCGTGATTTAAAAATTTCTCTTTAAACAGACTTTTCCCATCCTCCCCTTACAGCTGAAGTTTGGAGATGGTGCAATCTCCCATCCCGTGCACCTCAATGATCTCACCATCAAAATTTTGATCAGGCTCAGTACAAAGGCAGGCTGGTAGGCAAAAGATCCAATTTGGAATTCCTGCCTCAATTCAATACCTGAATAATCAGCTTAAACAAACTTAATTGGAAAGACCTTTCCTTGAAGTTTAACTGACAGATTAAAACATTCTTGTCATAGGGGGAGATAGGCACAATTAAAAATGGACTAGTGTAAACATGTTTGGTGATTGAAAGGCAATGTGACAGGTTGTTATAAATTGAGGCTGTTCACTCTCAAGCTCCATTTGCAAATCAGTCTGTACTTCCTTCTCATGACATTTCAAATGCCTTTGAATGATTTATGTGTCTCTCTCCTGCAACTCTTTTCACAGGGGATTTCCTTGGTGATTGCTTACATTCCTAGCCTAAAAATTGAGTGCTACGTTGATTGTCTTGATCTTTACTCACATCCGTCAATCAGAAATAACCGTTCTCTAAGGTGTGATTAAACTGGGTAATGTGCAGAAATAATTCCTTCACTTTATTCAACCATTCAATCAAAATGTAGACCGTACATACAGGCATTGTCACAATTCTTTGATGCCTATCTTCCTGCTACAAATATAATGGGCATCTGATATGAATTAAATGTGCTCATTTACTTGAACAGATTGTATCAAACTATAAAGAAGATTCAAAACCATTTCTATATCTTTGAGAATAATCTCAGATCTCCTGGCCCAAGTCCTCTAGCCTTTGGATCATCAGCAACTGGACATCCAGTGGGAGATGTATATTAGGGACATCTGTGAGAATTGCTCTTGGACTCTGCCTCCTGGTCTGGCTCAGATGTGCATGATTCACCAGGAGATATCAGACAGATAAGAACCTGGTCAAACACCTGAGCAAATCCAAAACTAACCCCTGTGACTACCAACATGAACTACAATTACCAACCCTGACAACAATTAACACCACTGACCACCCAGCAACTCATGCCACACTTCCTCCAACAATCATCTAATGCACCAATTGACTATTCACTGAAGTAGCCCCTGAACTTATCATAACCTTTTCCCATCCATCTTTTCATTCTGCACTCCCCCAAGCTGAACCAAGTTCAGCTCTGACTGGACTCAGTGACCCTCCAGCAATCCGACTGACTTCTGTCTCCTAACCAATAATCCCTCCCACCCATTTAGCACTCTCCAGCCAGAAGCCACAGCCAACTATCTGACTGCACCAACTGGCAGCACCTGACTATTGCTCATTACTGATTCACTCACTCACTGCCCACTTCATTCATTACCCACCTCTCTCACTGCCCACCTCACTTACGACTCACCTCACTCACCACCCAATTCACTCACTACCCATCTCACTCACTGCCTACTTCACTCACTGCCTTCCTCATTCATTACCCACCTTACAGCCCACCTCATTCACTATTCACCTCACTCACTACCCACCTCACTCAACACTCACCATTCACCTCACCCACCCACCCAACTCACACCTCTATGCAACTCATCCAATTACACACTGACTAACATAATCACTTGCCATTCTCTCATCTATTCCCAAACTCACCCTTGAAGCCTGGTCCTTTGTACTTACCTGAATATGCTCACTCATGTCATAAAATGGGGTGGGTTCTCATAGTTCCCAGTCAACTCTGCTCTACTGTAGCTCTCTGGGACACACTGTGGAAGAGCTCAGGATAAGTGTAACATTGCATCAGGTCAGGCAAATCTTCATGGGAAGAGGCAGTCACTACTAACCTGAAGATACAGTCTGATGAATTAAGTTTGCAAAAAGTGCTATGTTGGGCAGGTGCAGTAGACATTGTGCAGCATAAAGCAAGACTCAGCACTCAGATATGAGTTGGAAAGCCAATCAGTCTATAATTGATGGGATTGTTTGAGGGGGATTTATCAATCAGAGTAGCAGAAGGAAGTGCCTTTAAAAAAGGAGGGATTATGCTGGAGGAAAGGGAGAGTCCAATTGTACGTGTACATTACACATCACATTCATGAGGGGAAGCGATGGCATTGTGGTATTATTGCTGGACTCTTAGCCCAGGGAATGGTCTGGGAATCTCTGGTAATCACTGCAAATTGTGGAATTTGCAAACAATAAAAATCTGGAAATAGAAGTCTGATAATGGCCATGAATCCATTGTCAATTGTTGGGGAAAAAGAAAATATCGGTCACTAATGCCCTTAGGGAAGGAAATCTGCCATCCTTACCTGGTCTGGCCTACATGTGACTCCACAGCCACAGAAATGTGGTTGACTCTTAACAGCCCTCTGGGCGAATTAGAGATGAGCAATAAATGCTGGCCTAGCCAACAATGCCCTCATCCCATGAATGATTAAAGAAAAAAAAGTCATAACATTAGCTGAGCTGGATGTGATCAGGTAAACAGTAACTGAGGTTGTTCACTGCTTGAAATTGACATTTGATACTGCCATTGAAAGCAGGTGGGGGTGGGGACAGAGATAATAACATAATTTCAGAAATCAGCTTACCAAGGTGAGACTGTTTATTTAAGGTCATTTTCTACGTTTAATGAAAATCAGAGCAATCAGCTGAAATCAAATCCATTTGGTTTCTTTTTTTTGGCCACCAGTTTTGTCCGGACCTCTAAATCACATATTGACTTGCTGAAGGATAATTCCACAGACATTAGCAGTCCCAGGTATTGCAACCAATTTGTACAAATTTCCAGAAACATAATGTATGAATCTAAGAAATTAAAGTGATTAAACAATTCAGATAGAATCTTAGGCAATAACACAGTTGTGCAAAAGGAACAAGCAGAGTGAATGATTACATTAACCCAGCTTCAAAATTAGAGAAATGTTATTGCTATCTGAGAATGTTGGAGGCATTTTTGACTTCAGCTAAAAGTATAAAATGACTAATATTGATTTATCTCATTTTACATCTCTCTCTATTTTAATTTCCTATAACTGCAATTGAAATGAAATCAGAAGGGATATATAATGGGTGGCTGACAAAATATCTCCTGTCAAAGTCAAAATTAACCCCTTAGTATCAGTAATGTTTGATGAATGACGTGCTGGGAAATTGTATGGCACAGGGAATGAGACATTATGTTCACCTCTGGAACATGGGCTCACAGTGAATTTGACTGACTGCACTTCTCCATCTTCTGACTGTGGGGCTGTTATGAACAAAGAGTTTGACCAACCTCAAGCAAGTTCTTAGATTGCAAGCAGGGCTGTACCACAAAGTTGGTACAAATTAGCATTCGTACACATGAAGGCCAGAGGAAGGAATAATTGTGTCATGTAACAATCACAACAGTACAGTAACTAACTTTACACAGTTGCTGAATCGCATCTGCCCTCCCACCTTATTATAAGATTTCCCTTTTGTGCATTTCATTCCTCCTTCCTTCCTCTAAATTCTTACAAAAACTATTTCCATCCAGAGCCTTTTACAGTTCAGATTAAGGATTGTTGGCCTGCAGCACTAATTCTGTTTCTCTCTCCATGTATGCAGCCAGATCTGCTGAGTTTCTCCAGCATTCTCATGTTTGGCTGATGTGGAAGGAAGTGGACAGAAAAGAAAACAGGAATAAGTTGTATTTATACGGCCCCTCTCACCACCTCACTGCATCACCAAGTGTGTAACCAGTTTAGTGCTTTTTATGAAGTGCCATCATTATTTTGATGTAAGGAAACACAGCAGTTACTTTTGTGCACAACAACCTCTCACAGACAACACTGTGGGGTGGAATTCTGTGCCCCTTCAAGAGGCAGGCTGGCATTTGGGGTAGGAAGTAAAATTGGGGACAACAGTGGTACCATGCCTGCTGCTTAACTGGCCAATTTATGCCTTTATGTGACCAATTAGTTATTACCTAATGACTCCACCTTCTGCCATGCCCCGTAGTCAATTGAGGCCAGACCAGTTTCTTGTACTATCCCTTCCTATATATTGCCCCAAACTCAGCCTCCCTGTCCATTCCAATGTTGTCCCCAACAGACCACTCCATACTGAAGTCTAGATCTGAGGCATTCAAGTCAGACCCTGACCTATACAGGAAATCTAGGTATGATCTTTGCAAAGCCATCAGGGATACCAAGAGACAATACCAGCCTAAACTAGAGTCCCAAACTAATCGCACAATATAACAGGCTAAAAAGTGAAGCCGAATATAGAACGGCTGATAATCATATATCCCTCCCCAAGGAGCTTGTTCTATGCTCATTTTGAACAGAACGTCAGTGAAAATGATGCCCCAATAGCCTCGGGTGCACCTGTACCCACAGTCACCGCTGCAGATGGCAGATCAGCCTGCTTGAGGGTGAACCCAGGGAAAGCGACTGGCTGGGATGGAATCCCCAGCCGTGCACTCAGATTCTGTGTAGACCAGTTGGTGGGAGTATTTGCAGACATCTTTAACCTCTCCTTACTTTGATGTGAGATTGCCACCTGCTTCAAGATGGCCACTATCATCCTGGTGCCAAAGAAAAATCCGGCACTGTGCCTTCTCTGACATCCATCATTATGAGGTGCTTTAAGATGTTGGTTACAGCACACATCAACTCCAATCTCCCAGACTGCCTTGATCTGCTATTGTGTCAAATAGGTCTATTGGTAGACACCATTCTCTGGCCCTGCCCTCGTCCCTAGAACATCTGGACAACAGGAACACCTACATTGGACTCTTATTGATCTTGGCTCCTGCTTCAACACCATAATTCCAAACAAACTCATCTCTAAACTCTGAGATCTAGGACTCTGCTCTCCCCTCTGGAAATGGACCCTTGACAACTTGCCCCACAGACTGTAATGAGTAAGGATAGGCAACAATAGGGCAGCAGGGTGGCACAGTGGTTAGCACTGCTGCCTCACAGCACCAGGGACCCGGGTTCGATTCCACCCTCGGGTGACTGTCTGTATGGAGTTTGCAAATTCTCCCTGTGTGTGTGTGTGTGTGTGTGTGTGTGTGTGTGTGCGCGCGTGTGTGGGTTTCCATTGGGTGCTCCAATTTCCTCCCACAGTCCAAGGATGTGCAAGTTAGGTGTATTGGCCATGCTAAATTGCCTGTAGTGTCCAGGGTGTATAAATTATATGGATTAGACATGGGAAATGCAGGGAGAGGGGTGGGATGTTCTTCGGAGGGGACAATGTGGACTTGTCGGGCAGAATGGCCTGCTTCCACACTGTAGCGATTCTATGATTCTATGAACACCTCCTCCACCATAATCCTCAACACTGATGCCCCGCAAGACTGCATCCACAGGTACAGGCTTTGCTCCTTATGCAAACACATGATATGTGGCCAAATTCAGCTCTAACCCTATTTACAAATTTGCTGATGACAGCATCCTAATGGTTTGGATCTCAAACAATGACAAGACAAAGTACAGGAAAGAGATAGGCAGCTTAGGGACATGGTGTAAAGACGACAATTTCTCCCACAACATCAGCAAAACAAAGGAGCTGGTCATCGACTTCAGTAAGTGGGGTCTGTATCAATGGTGCTGAGGTCGAGGTAGTCAAGATCACCAAGTTCCTAGGAGTAAGTATCATTGACAATCTATCCTAGTCCATCCACATCAATGCAACAGTTAAGAAAGCACATCAATGCCTCTGCTTTCTCAGAAGGCGAAGGAAATTCGGCGAGTCCGCAATGGATCTTACCATTTTTTTTATAAATGTGCCATCGAAAGCACCATATCGGAGTGCAACATAACTTTGTATGGCAACCACTCTGCCTGAGACCACAAGAAGTTATAGAGGGTTGTGAATGCAGCAGCGACCATCAAGAAAACCAGCCTCCCTTCCGTCTATACTTCCCGCTGCCTCGGGAAAGCAGCCAACATAATCAAGGATCTCTCCCACCCCAGTCATACTTTCTTCCATCGAGCAGAAGACACAAAAGTTTGAAAACACGTACTAACAAATTGAAGAACAGCTTTTTCTCCGATTCGAACGTTGCGCAGAGATAGTAGGAACTGCCGATGCTGGAGAATCTTAGATAACAAGTTGTGAAGCTGGACGAACACAGCAGGCCAAGCAGCATCAGAGGAGCAGGAAATTTGACGTTTCGGGTCAAGACCCTTCTTCAGAAAATTTCCTGAAGAAGGGTCTTGACCCCAATTGTTGTGCAGTGTTGTTCTTCAAAGTTCTACTGACAAAGAATCCTGGAGTTGACTTCTTATAGTATTTTCTGTCTTTCAAGACTATGGTGTGACATTATTGATGATCCTTTAGATTCTTTCATCTAAAATATTGAGTATTCCTCTGGTGCTATCAAGTCTGTACCTTGCCACATTCGTAGAAATACCTTCCCTGTTCCTCATTACATTTTGCATCGTCTGACACAACTTTCCAGCAGTTAACTCCCTAAATTTCTCTGCAGAGAAATCGTTTATCTTGGTGGTATAAGGTAACCAGCTAGTAAACAGGTGTTAGAACAGTTTTATTTAAATAGTTTCAACTCCTTCTTTTCCCAGGCATGGCTAACTGCTTTCAATTCCTGCATAACTGTTTGTCCCTGTCCCTTAAGTTTATTCCAGACAGAGTTATTGGGGCTTCTTTCAATCCATGAGCAGTTATTAAAGTTTTGAAGTTTACAATATTGGCCACTTTTGGAGTACAGAATACAGTCTGGTCACCCTTCTATAGGAAGGATATTAATTGGAGAGAGTGCAGAAGAGATTCACCAGGGTGTTATTGGGTCTGGAGGGTTTGAGCGATCAGGAGAGGCTGGATAGGCTGGGATATTTTTCACAGAGTAGAAGGTTGAAGGGTGACCTCATAGATCACATCTATGGATCTCTCTGGTGCCACAGTAGGGGTGTATTTTATGGCATTCTGACTTTTTGCTCCCAGTGATGCCTTCTTGTGCTGGGTTTCTGACATTGCTGTGGGTATAAGGAACTGTATAAATGGTGTAGATTTCCTGTTCCAAGGCTTCTGTTCCTCTCTGAGTGTAGTTCCATTGTGCCTGAAAACTGTGTCTTGCCTTATCATCAGCTATATGGGATTCTCGAGAGAAAGATTTCAACAGACACAAATCATTTTGATAGGGATTCCCCAACAATAATACAATCTCTGATCAATTCTTTTCCAAATCTCTAGATTCACATCTTATCGCTAAACTATAAATCTAATTGATTAAATCACCTACTTATTCACCCAGATTCTGTCCAAAATCTTGTTGGATTTGAGGTTGAAATAACAGGTGAAAATTTTTAAATCTTCATCAAAACTGGCTGACGTTCTGGCACTCACATAACTGCTATCACTTCAATAGAAGAAAGAAGTGAATTGGTTTGGCATGCTTGTTTTCATCAGCCAGAGCATTGAGTACAGGAGTTGGGATGTCTTGTTGGTAAGGTTACATTTGAAGTACTGTATGCTGTTCAAGTCGCTCTTCAAGAGTGCAGAAAAGATTTACTTCAATGCTACCAGGATGGAGGGTTTAAGTTATAAGGGAAGGCTGGATAGTTTGGGAGGCTAAGGGTGATCTTATGGAAATCTATAAAATCACAAGAGGCTTAGGTAAGGTAGATAGCCAACAGTTTGTCCCCATGGTAGGGGAGTCTAAAACTAGTGGGCATAGGTTTAAGGTGAGAGAGGAAAGATACAAAAGGCTCCAGAGGGGCAATTTTTTTGCACAGGGAGTGGAGATTGTCTGGAACAGGCTGCCAGAAGTAGTGGTAGAGGAGAGTACAAATTTAAGAAATATTTGGATAGGTACATGGCTGGGTTAAGTGTGGAGAGATATGGCCCATGTGTAAACAAATGGGACTCGCTTAATTGTGAAAAATGGGTGGCATGGACATGTTGGACCAATGGGCTTGTTTCTGTGCTGTAAACCTCTATGATTCTATAATTCAACTTGCTTCAGACTTGCTGTCTAACTCTGAAGTGATTCTTCATCTTAAAAGTCTTTCCATCCACATTGCTCATTCAGCACTTTGTTTGGTTCATTCCTGTGTGTAAACTTTCCTGGCAAAGAAATATCACATCATATAGCTTCCTAATCTTGCTAGGCATTTTGATTCCTCCCTTTACACTTTGTTGCTGGAACAGAGGTTTTCCCTTGCTTCTGAGCCTTGCCACAATACATAGACACATGGAAAATAAGAGCAAGAGAAGGCCAATCAGCCCATCAAACCTGTACACCATTCGAGATAATCACAGCTGATCCTCTATCTCAATGCCATACTTTCTCTCTCTCCCCCTATTGGTCCTTGATAATTTTTGCCTCCAAAAATCTATAGATTTCCTTCTGAAATATATCCAGCAACTGGTCTCCACAGATTTTTGTGGTAGAGAAGTTGATAGTTTCACTATGCTCGAAGTTAAAATTCTCACTTCTAGACCAGATATATTAGCTTAAAGCCTTGCAAAACAGTTAAAAGTCCTATATTAAATGATTACTGTCTTTACATTTCCAAAGGAGTATTTTTGCAGCCCTTCTTTGATTTCCTCATTGGCCTCAAGCATATTCGTTCATGCGATGTGAGAGTTGCTGGCTAGGCCAGCATTATTTCACATCCCTAATTGCCCAGAACATATTTAAGAGTCAAGCATATTCCAGTTTGCCTGGGGTCACAGAGAGGCCAGACTAGCAAGCACTGCACAATTTTTTCCCCAAAGATCATTAGTGAATGAGATGGGATTTCACAACAAGTCACAATAGTTACCTAGATAATAAAATGTGAGGCTGGATGAACACAGCAGGCCAAGCAGCATCTCAGGAGCACAAAAGCCGACGTTTCGGGCCTGGACCCTTCATCACCTCTCTGATGAAGGGTCCAGGCCCGAAACGTCAGCTTTTGTGCTCCTGAGATGCTGCTTGGCCTGCTGTGTTCATCCAGCCGCACATTTTATTATCTTGGATTCTCCAGCATCTGCAGTTCCCATTATCTCTCATCTACAATAGTTACCTAGTCACTTTTATTTATTCTAGATTTATTTTTAATTAAATTCAAACTTCCTTGTCTATCACTGTGGGATTTGAACCCACTTCCTCAGAACATTATATTTTGGATTACTAGTTCAGTGACATTGCCCCACCACTCCTGCAATCCATGTGTGATGGCATCACCCAAATTCAGAGATGCAGAATTTTCCTGTTTTGAGTCTAATGATCTTGTGTCATTTGGTCAGCCAGCTCAAGGTTTTCCTCACCCAATCCTCCACCTCTGCTCAGCTCACCAGCATGAATCAGAAATTGGGTTAAGCTCACAGATTTGATGATTTGATTTGATCCAATTTAGTTTGATTTGATTTGATTCATTTTGTTACATGTACCTAGGTACAGTGAAAAGTTTTGTTTTGTAACTGTGCAGGCAGATCATACATACAAAGAACAGAGGGTGAAAGAACAGAGTGAGGAGTACAAAGATAAGGCTGCAAAGAAGGTGCATAAGAAACATGATGAATATTAGACTGAAATTTGAGAGGTCCATTCAGAGGTCTAATAATTGCAGGGAAGAAGCTGTTCTTGAATCTGTCAGCATGGGTTTCCCCCAGGTACTCCGGTTTCCTCCCACAGTCCAAAGATGTGCAGGCTAGGTGGATTAGCCATGCTAAATTGCCTGTAGTATTCAGGGGTGTGTGGGTTATAGGGGAATGGATCTGGTTGGGATGCTGTAAGGAGCAGTGTGGACTTGTTGGGCCAAAGGACCTGTTTCCACGTCATAGGGATTCTATGATTCTATGAGTACCACCTCGTATGTTGGAACCTCAGAACCTCAAAATAATCCATTTTGGTCTCCAGGAATCCATTTATTTTATAGATCGGTTCTAGAGTTCTCCCATTTCTAGCATCTCTCCCAGCTCTTCTGAAGTCGTACCTTCCGATCAGTAAATTCTTGAATGTTTTTTTCTGGACTCTTCACTTCCATTACCAGCTTCCATTAGCTATAAACATGTTGTCAGGTTTCAAATGGAAGGTCTAGTTAGCAGTGATTACTGCATGTTTTCCAAATGCTTTCCAACAGTAGGCCCATTTCAAGACTTGAAAATGATTGCAATAGTTCAGCAAAAACCATGAGATCAAAGCAGGGTTGGGGTTAGAAGACCCATGTGAGCAAACGACAAGGCAAGAATGACTGTGAGTAAGGGGGAATGAGGTAAGAGTTGTGCAATGGCCATTAGGAGTCCTGACCCTCATTTTGGGAAGCTCTGATGTAGGGGCTTCCATATCAACTCCGAATCCTGAAACAACTTGCCTAGGATCACTGTCCTCTCTAGTGGGTTATAACTATAACTCCTCTTTTATAGGGCAACCTGGAATTCCGGCTCACATCTCAGATGGATTCCTCTTTACTTTGCCTTGAGAAAGACAGATTCTCAAAATGTCAAAGGAATTGGAAGAACTGATCCACCTCTCCACAAAGTGGGAAAAAAAATCACCTCAAGATTACCCATGTCCTCGACATGGATTTCTAAAAAGGTTTCTGTCAGATTATAATGTCTCAAATATTATTAGGGTCAGTGCATAATTCCTTAGTAATGCACTCTTGCTCTCATTCTCAAAGAGAATGAAGTTGGGTCTCTAAGTTAACAATCTAGAAAACCACGCAAGACAATATAAATTTTAAAATCTGGAGATGTTTGTTAAAGAATCAAGCGTGAAATAAAGAGTTTGGCAAGAACAGCCAATCACAACATCAAATAGTTCTAAGAAAAGAAAGAAAACGCAATCTACTTTTGATTAAAGAATCTGATATTTAAATTTAATAATTATTAGAGTAAAATAATTCAAGAAGGATCTTCATCAAATACTAAAACAGCATTTACTGTCATTCACAAGTGAAGGCTCTGGAATTATTTTGATGACTCTGTTCCAATTAAGAGGAGAATTATCTTTACTGATCACTAGTAACCAAGAGTAACAATGAAGTCAATTCAGCAAGTCTGCAAATTTGATGGCTGCTCAACATAACTATTGAGTGTCCAGGGCTGCATAACTATTTTCTTATATTATCTTAATTATCATTAGGCTCAGGATTTTTATGCTCCAATTATGATTTTCATCCCCAGTAAGTATCTAATTTAGGTTCTCCTTGATTCTATGAAAGTTTATACAATTCTCTACTTTGATGTAAGGCCTGACTCTTTATGATCCTATGGAAGCCAAACTTGTGATAGCCAACTTTTCATCAGTTATGAGTCTGGGTTTTAAGATTATGATGTAACTCATGAGTTTACAAACTCAAGTTGATTATGGTCCAGGATTATCAGTATAAACTCATTTTATCACTGCGGGGTTTCCTAATGGTTTTCAATGAAAATGGACAATTCGATTGCCAGATTCCTGTGGTCAGACATTGTAAATTGGATCAAGAAATGAACTCTTTTTGATATTTCAAGTTCTTAGTTATAGAGAAATAACTTTTATAGCCATATATCCCTTCATTATGGCCAGAGTTTTTCATATGGATTCCTTCAAGGCCACCTCTTAGCCAGCACAAGTATGAGCAAAGGTCTACAGATGTAACCAAGTGATATCCACAGGCTAAATGTCAGAACTAACCAAGTGAAGTTTAAGAGTACAGGAGACAATTTCAGTACTGCAAGATTTACAGCAGTCTAAGCGTGTTCTGCAAGAATGCTTCTCTAAATCATCCCAATACCAATCTTAAGCCTCATTGAAGTTCTGGAGATGTATATGAAGCTCATAAGGCTGAGCTGTTCATGTGAGATAAGAAAGAATATTGGTGCCTGAGGAGCTAACTAAAGCTTGACATGTCTAGCGTCCTGAAAACCAGCAATCAACACATGAAGCTGCTTGGGTGGGGTGAAGTATTCAGGTGGAATACAGTGGTAGAAGATGAATTTTAAATGTCGGTCTTAGGGATGCAGCAAGCTAGTTCAATATTGTGATGAGTCACCATGCTGAAGTTTCTGTTGGAGAGAGATTACTATTTTGGAATAAAAATAAGGATGATTACCTCAATTTCAAAGGGAACTGGAATGATGTATGGGAATACACTAGAAACATTTCCAGATATGTTTGAGACAATAGCAATATCCATTCAGTAATAGATATAGTGGCAAAAGCTACCTCTGTTGTCACATCTATAACACCTTGAGCCACAGCCTGAAGTCAATCTGCAATGTGCCAAATATTATTTCATTCAGTTTAATAAAACTATGTGGGATTCTTTTAACAATTTTTAATAATTCTTTTTAACAATGGAATGGAATGTCTGAATTGCAGAGAGAGGCTGAATAGGTTGGGAACTTTTTCCACTGGCGTGCAGGAGATTGAGGGGTGACCTTATAGAGGTTTATAAAATTATGAAAGATATAGATAAGGTGAATGGCAGCTATTTTTCCCTAGGGTGGGGGATTTCAAGGCTAAACAGCATATTTTTAAGGAGAGAGGAAAAAAGTATGAGGGGCAATTTTTTTTCACACAGAAGGGTTCATGCGTGGAATGAATTTCCAGAGGAAGTAGTGGATGTGAGTATAGTTACAACGTTAAGAAGATATATAGGGAAGTGCATGAATAAGCAATGATTGGAGGAATATGGGCCAAGCGTATGGTGGTGGGACTAATCTGAGAATATGGTCGGCATTGGGTACATTTAAGACTGAAATAGGGAGGTTCATGGTTGTCAAGGGGATCAAGGGTTACGGGGTGAAAGCAGGAGAATGGGGTTGAGGAACTTATCAGCCATGATTGAATAGAGGAGCAGACTCGATTGGCCGAATTTCTGCTCCTATGTCTTATGGTCTTATGGACTGATTGGACCAAAGCATCCGAATCTGTATTGCATGACTCTATGACTCTGTAACTGAGAGCCTGGTAAAGGAAGGAATTAGTTCCATGCCCTGAAACTGGCCAAGGAACTGTACTCAATTTGCCAAACTAAACAGCAATATTGGCAACTTCAGGTGTCATCAGCAAGGTTCCTATGTGCAGACAACAGTCAGAAAACCTAGAGGCTACGATGATTACATAGGATCCACTTCCCAAAGGGAAACACTGTCCAGCTGTGCTGATTTCAAGGCACTTGTACCCATTATCTCCACCCTCTGGCATAGGGTTGAGCAATTAAACTCAGTCTTAACTATCTATGTGCAAATCTCCATGAGAACAACCCAGTCAGTTATATAAAATGTATACTTTGAGAAATATAAGCTACAACAAATCAAAGTGGTGAAAGCTAAAAACAGGAATGAAAGTCAGATCCAAAGGTGTGATGATGAATATTTATTCAGGTACAGACAAAATTCTAAAGAATAATTTTCCTGGAGAGAATAGGGCACACAAAATTACATGGAGTGATCAAAGCAATAACTTAGAAACAGTTAAAGAAAAGCCAGATGAACACATGAAGGAGAAAGAAATTGAATACGCTGAGATAGGGAGGAGGAGTTTGTGTGAAACATTAATATTGGCATGAGCCAGTTGGGCTGAATGGCCTGTTGCTGTGCTGTTCTGTGCAATCTACATATGTACCATTTACACAGGGAGTCTTGGGGCGGGGGTAGGCTGGCAGGGATGTTGCTATACACAGGGATTTAGATCAGCTGATCCTGACTTCATGCTGAGCTACTAAAGCTATTTCTGACTGGTATTCTCCAGTGTCAAGTTCTACACAGTCCTTACATGGTCAGTCAGGCCTGGAGTGCAGGTAAGACTGGCTGTTCAAGACTGAGAGGCTTTGAAGTGCGAGACACACTCAAAATGGGAGAAATGTTACCTGTTTTTCAGACGTCTTGTGTAGAATGACCCTCCCGTGGTGCATCTGTAAGTGATTCCATTATTACCACTTCTGTGCAGGGGGGAGTTTGTGAGAAACTATTACAACAGGCATCGACTGTAACAGCTAAAGGAACAGTTACTTCAAAAGTGAGCATTAAGTGTGGTTTTAATTATAGATTGGGAGATGATATCTGTTCCTCAGCAAAAGTACAATATAACAGTCATTAGGAAAGAGCAGCTAAACCTTGGTCAAACCAAATATTGTAATCGTTCTGTGTCCTCTATCAATGTTGTGGGGCTTTTTCTTTCAGAAGAAAATGTCCAGCAACTTTTGAACAGCTCCTGATAAGCATGTGCAAGGTCTGGGGAATTACTATCCACTGTGCATTGGGAGTTGTCACTCCTTCCCTGAACCAGATAGGTTGTGGTTTTTGATGCATTCCAAAGACCTGAATATACAAACAAGGCTGAAACCACCACTGAAGAAGGGTCTCGGCCCAAAACGTCAGCTTTCCTGCTCCTCTGATGCTGCTTGGCCTGCTGTGTTCATCCAGCTTTATACCTTGTTATCTGAGAGTCTCCAGCATCGGCAGTTCCTACTATCTCTGAAACCACCATTGACAGATTGCAGTGCTATTCAGGATGCTATCTTCCAGATGAAACCTAAAAATGTGGTCCAGCACTCTCTCAACTTAATATTTAACTCTCAACCATGGAATCAGTGATTGTTAGAGTTCAGAAGGAGACTATTCAGCTGCTCATGTCTGTGCTGTCTCTTTGTTTTCAGAAGCATTCACCTAGTGCCACTGAACTGCCATTCCCCATCACCCTGAAAAAGTTTTCTGTCTGCGTTCTAATGTAATGATTCACAGAAAATAGTTGTTTTTAGGATTGGAGGAGAGTAGACAGCAATATTCCCCAAGATCCACTAAGGGTAGAGAAAAGTGACATGAATTCTGGAAGGCAGTAACATTTCAAAATTTGCTGTGATATCAAACGGGGACATACAGTGAGACTGCTGAGTTGAGATTATGGAGAGGTGTAGTGCAGTGCTAATCTCACTGGACAAGTAATCGAGGGTAGTCTCCTGGGGGTGTAGGTTTAAAAACCTCAGAGCAGAGAAAGAAATTGAGGTTCAATAAAAGACTAGAATTAAACACTGGCCCAATGGCCACCATTGGCTTTGCTGTTTATCATAAAAACCCATCTGGTTCACTAATGTCCATTTGGGAAGAAAGCCTTCCATCCCTACCTGCTTTGGCCCACGAGTGACTCTAGACTCATTACGATGTGGTTAACTTTAACTGCCCTCTGAAATGGCCTTGCATACCACTCAGTTGAAGGGTAATTATGGATAAACAATAAATTCTGACCTTATCAGTGATGCCCGAAGCCTATGACTAAACAAAAAATACATAAATAGGTTAGAAAAACGGCAAATGGAAATTAATGCAGAGGAGTGTAATAACTGGAGTTTATAAAAAGTGGAGGCATATCATAGGAACCTATAAAATTCTAATAGGGTCAGACAGGGTAAATGCAGAAAGGATAGTTGTGCTGACCAGCACGACCAGAGCCAGGGATCATAATCTGAAGATTTGGGGAAAGCCATTTAGGGCTGCTATGAGAAGACATTTCTCCACCCAGAAAGTGGGGAGCCTGTGAAATTCTCTGCCACAGAAGGCAGTTGAGGATAAAATATTGAATGTTCTCAAAATTGAATTAGAAATAGTTTTTAGGGCTAAAGGGATCAAAGGATATACGAGAAAGCAGGGGCAGGGGACTGAGATGGATGATCAATCATGATCATATTAAATACTCAAAGGTCCAAATTGCCTATTCCTGCCCCTATTTTCTATATTTCTATGTGATGCACTTTGCCAAAAAGGAAAGATCAATTTCAACATCCTGACATCTATGAAAGATAGAATCCCTACTGTGTGGAAATAGGCCATTCATCCCAAAACATCCACACTGATGCTCTGAACAGCATCCCAGCCAGACTCCCCACCCCGCATGGTAAGGGCACTATAGACATGTGGAGACTGTTTAAGGAACAGTTGTTGCGAGTGATGAGTAAATATGTCCCTCTGAGACAGGCAAGAAGGGGTAAGATAAAGGAACCTTGGATGATGAGAGCGGTGGAGCTTCTTGTGAAAAGGAAGAAGGTAGCTTACATAAGGTGGAGGAAGCTAGGGTCAAGTTCAGCTAGAGAGGATTACAGGCAGGCAAGGAAGGAGCTCAAAAATGGTCTGAGGAGAGCCAGGAGGGGGCACGAGAAAGGCTTGGCAGAACGAATTAGGGAAAACACAAAGGCATTTTACACTTATGTGAGGAACAAGAGAATGGTCAAAGAAAGAGTAGGGCCGATCAGGGATAGCATAGGGAACTTGTGTGTGGAGTCTGAGGAGGTAGGGGAAGCCCTAAATGAGTTTTTTGCTTCTGTCTTTACGAAAGAAACGAACTTTGTAGTGAATGAAACCTTTGAAGAGCAGGTGTGCATGCTGGAATGGATAGAGATAGAGGAAGCTGATGTGCTGAAAATTTTGTCAAACATTAAGATTGACAAGTTGCCAGGCCCGGACAAGATTTGTCCTTGGCTGCTTTGGGAAGCGAGAAATGCAATTGCTTCTCCACGTGCAAGGATCTTTGCATCCTCGCTCTCCACTGGAGTCGTACCTGAGGACTGGAGAGAGGCAAATGTAATTCCTCTCTTCAAGGAAGGAAATAGGGAAATCCCCGGCAATTACAGACCAGTAAGTCTCACGTCTGTCGTCTGCAAGGTGTTAGAAAGGATTCTGAGGGGTAGGATTTATGACCATCTGGAAGAGCATGGCTTGATCAAATGCAGTCAACACGGCTTTGTGAGGGGCAGGACATGCCTCACAAACCTTATCGAGTTCTTTGAGGATGTGATTAGAAAAGTTGATGAGGGTCGAGCTGTGGATGTGGTGTATATGGACTTCAGTAAGGCCTTTGATAAGGCTCCCCATGGTAAGCTCATTCAGAAGGTCAGGAGTAATGGGATACAGGGGAACTTAGCTGCTTGGATACAGAACTGGCTGGCCAACAGAAGGCAGCGAGTGGTAGTAGAAGGAAAATATTCTGCCTGGAAGTCAGTGGTGAGTGGGGTTCCACAGGGCTCTGTCCTTGGGCCTCTACTGTTTGTAATTTTTATTAATGACTTGGATGAGGGGATTGAAGGATGGGTCAGCAAGTTTGCAGACGACACAAAGGTCGGAGGTGTCATTGACAGTATAGAGGGCTATTGTAGGCTGCAGCGGGACATTGACAGGATGCAGAGATGGGCTGAGAGGTGGCAGATGGAGTTCAGCCTGGATAAATGCGAGGTGATGCATTTTGGAAGGTCGAATTTGAAGGCTGAGTACAGGATTAAGGATAGGATTCTTGGCAGTGTGGAGGAACAGAGGGATCTTGGTGTGCAGATACATAGATCCCTTAAAATGGCCACCCAAGTGGACAGGGTTGTTAAGAAAGCATATGGTGTTTTGGCTTTCATTAACAGGGGGATTGAGTTTAAGAGTCGTGAGATCTTGTTGCAGCCCTATAAAACTTTGGTTAGACCGCACTTGGAATACCGCGTCCAGTTCTGGTCGCCCTATTATAGGAAAGATGTAGATGCTTTGGAGAGGGTTCAGAGGAGGTTTATCAGGATGCTGCCTGGACTGGAGGGGTTATCTTATGAAGAGAAGTTGACTGAGCTCGGACTTTTTTCATTGGAGAAAAGGAGGAGGAGAGGAGACCTAATTGAGGTATACAAGATAATGAGAAGCATAGACAGAGTTGATAGCCAGAGACTATTTCCCAGGGCAGAAATGGCTAGCATGAGGGGTCATAGTTTTAAGCTGGTTGGAGGAAAGTATAGAGGGGATGTCAGAAGCGGGTTCTTTACACAGAGAGTTGTAAGAGCATGGAATGCGTTGCCAGCAGCAGTTGTGGAAGCAAGGTCATTGGGGTCATTTAAGAGACTGCTGGACATGCATATGGTCACAGAAATTTGAGGGTGCATACATGAGGATCAATGGTCGGCACAACATCGTGGGCTGAAGGGCCTGTTCTGTGCTGTACTGTTCTATGTTCTATGTTCTATATCCCCCAGCATTTTCTACGACCAATCCACCAAACCTGCATATCTTTGGACTGTGGGAGGAAACCAGAGCACCCAGAGGGTATCCACACAGTCACAGGGAGAATGTGCAAACTCCACACAGGCAGTTGCCCAAAACTGGAATTGAACCTGTGTCCCCGGTGCTGTGAGGCGCTAGTGTTAACCTCAAAGCATTTCCCATTGTTGGATACGCAACAAATAATCCATTTTTGATGTGGTAAAATTGCATGGTGAACCTATTCTGATAGTGGTAGAGGCCAATTCTATCACAAGTGTGGCACATGAACCTAAAGGTATCCTCATGGCTGCTGTTTTCAATGTTGGAATGGGTAGCCAAGCACTCTAATTACTAACCATTGCTGCTTGTGGTACATGCCAGCTACCAGGAGGTGTCACTATTTTCCTCTAACCTCAATGAGTGATTCCCAGATATGATAATGTCACATATGTGATCAGGCCTTCATACAGACAAAATGTGTGGGTGGTGGAAATGGAGATTAGCAATGATTTCAAATAGAAATTAAATGGGCAGGCAAGGGAAATCAATTTTCAGGGTTCCAGAAATAGATTCGGTAAAATGAAACTGACTGGGCTGCTCTACAGTGAGTTGGCATAGACTCAGTAAGAAAATAAGAAATAGGAACAGGAGTAAGTCATTTGACCTCTCAAGCCGGCCCTGACATTCACCAAGATCATATGTAAACTGCCCCATGCCGCTTTCATGCCTGCTCAGTGCGTCCATTAACTTCCATGATATTTCAAAACTCTATCTACCTCCTCTTTAAATACTTCCTGTGATCTAGCCCCCACATCTCGCTGGGATAGGGAATTCCAGACATTCCTTACACTCTGAAGAGAAATTTTTTGATTTCTCAGACTTTTATGAGTGTCCCTTTATTCTGTAACAATGGCCCCAGTTTGAAACTCCCCCATCAGTGGTAACATTGTCTCAAAATCTATCCTGCAAAGGCTCCTCAGAAACTTGTCACTTTTATTTATTTTCGTATTTCTTTATTTCTATTCAATTCAATTGACTGAGTGGTCTCCTTATATGCTGTATGACTCTACAATTGCACTTTCGTTAATAATGTAACGGCTGCCATCCAGCCAATGGGTTTGCAATGTAGAACGATGCCGACAGAGTGGGTTCAATTTTGCCTGATGTTACCATGAAGGACTCTCCTTCTCAACCTCTCTCTTTGCCTGAGGTATGGTGACCCTCAGATTATACCATCATCTGTCATCTCTCTCAAATAAGCGAGCAACATTATATGCGATAAGGCTATAGCGACTTCATCTTTATGGTAATGGATGGAAATTGCTTTGGAACATCCCAATGTTGCACATTTTCTAAACATAAGTCCTGTCCTTCTTTATTAAAGTGACCATCCACCTTTAATGAAATGCCTCAGTAAATCACTCAATTTTGTGAGTTCTAGCCTGCCTTACTTATGTTTATGTGGGGGCATGGGTACAACACAAGGCCCCTAGTTCCTGTCTTCATGCCTAACCATAGAGCGTTATGGTTCATAAATAATATTTATATCCCTACCAATTGTTCATATGTCAAAACACTGATGCCAACGCTCTGGTTTAGGGTTTGTCTACCTGTGAGAAAACAGTCCTTTCCAAAATTCCTAGCCCAGGTATTTCAAACAGGACCAACGATCTACCAAGGAATTTTTGTGAGAATACAGCTGCATTGCCGCATCTTTGTAGATGGAATACAGCCCATGATCCAACAGTGGATGATGATTAGTATTTATTTTAAGAGATGGTGTCAGTGTGGTCATAGTCCATGAGTGCTGTTTTACAGGCGTGAAATAGGATTGAAAATTCATCAGTGTCAAGTGTCAACTTTACTGTTGAAAAGGGTGTCAGTAGAGATGGCATTATGGAAGAACAATCTTTGTTTCAATCAAAACTATTAATTTTTGGAACTCTGTAAAAGATACTCACACTTCATACACACACAGTGAGAATATTTCTTTGGACAAAGTAATTTGTGTTGCCTCTTCAGCACCAAGTAAGTGTTGCACCTTATGATGTCAATATAGCTGCTCCAGTGAGATAGTGTACCTAAGTATTGAAGAAAAAGAAGCAGAAATGTATTCAGGCATTCAATCTGATCATGGCTGATCTTCTTTCTGCCTTATTCAGCCATCCCCCATAGCCCTAAAATCCTTGACCTCAAGATTAGTCTCTGTCAGCATTAATGCCACTCGATAATCCACAACATTTTAAGGTAGGCAATTCCAAAGATTTACAAACCACTGAGGAAAGGAATTTCTCCATATCTCAGTACTAAATTATCAATGTCTCAAATAATAACTGAAAGAACTGCAGATGCTGTAAATCAGAAACAAAAGCAGAAGTTGTGAGAAAAGCTCAGCAGGTCTGTCAGTATGTGTGCAGCGAAATCAGAGTTAATGTTTTGGGTTTCTGTTTTTTGTTTCTGAACAATCTCACAGCTTGAAGCTGTGCTCCACGTTCTCAAGTCCAGGGCTAGTGAAAACGTATTACTGCCTACCCTGCTGACCCCATCAGAATCCTGTATGTTTCAATGAGCTTCAATCTTAAATCAAAACTCAATCTTCTAAATCACAGAAATTTTCAGCCCAATTTATTCAGTCTCTTGACGTCAGACAATTCTCTCATCTTAGAAATCAATCCAGTAAACCTCTGCTCTCACACCCTCAAGGTGCTCCATGTCTTTCCATTGATGTAGAGATCAAAACTGTGATTAGTGCTCTTGTATATTTAATATACCTCAGAGTAATGCAGTTTCTACATTTTTTAAAAGTACAATCATTTAACAGTATCTCTGCAATCACAAAGTATCTGTAGTCATGCCTGTCCTCGTCCAACTTCTGTGATATCTGTCACTTTACTCTGAGGCGACACCTAGACTGAACCAAACAAGTATATTAAATGGAAATCGGTCACCAGACTCAAATAGTCAAATACAGATAATTAAAACTATCATCCACCTATGATCTTATCAAAGCCCTGCACAAATACAAAAGATATCCTTATTTTGTGCTCCAAACACCCTGCAATTAAGGTCAACATGCAAAGTGCCTTCTTAATTGCTTTCTGTATGTAGAAGCTAACTTTTTTCAACCAAATCACTTTGAACATCAATGTTTGGAATTCTCATGTCTTTCAACAATATTCTGTTTTTCTTTCTTATTGGCAAAGTGATTAAGCATTCACTTCCCCACACTGTACACCATGTGCCACATTGTTGTCCACTTACATCTTCTTCAGCTGTCTGTTCACAGACATCTCCAACCTATAACACCATGATCTACTCCATGGGTGGGGCATGGAGGCAGGTTCTGAACCCGCACCATCTCAGACACGGATTGAATCCATGCTCATGGCACCAATCTGATGTATACTAGCCATACAGTAACTAAGCAGCTGGGAGTCAATTCAATCTCTCTGCACTCTCTCTCTCTCTGTCTTTTTCTCTCCAAGTAGCCCCCTTTGATATAAATATCCACACTCAAGGAACAATCGCCAGAAGAAGGCCATTCAGCCCATCATGTGTGCGCATGATTTCTGAATGAGTATTACAATGGAAAACCATTCTACACAAGAGGCCAATGAGGGTTACCAGTTTTGGTTGGACACATTTCTGGAGCATCTATCATGTTACCACTAGCCTCCAAACGGTCAAACACCCCTTTAGAAACACATTCAGCAATAAGTTAACAAAAGTCAACTTAAGAAATTTTCAATTTTTAAGTTTGCTATGACTTTCCTCACAGGTTGTTCTCCATAGTGGCTTGTAGTTTAATGTACAAGATTCCTGGAATATTAATGGCCACAATGTGCTGTCTTGTTAAAGGAGCTGTTTCTAGGAAATGTAATCATGAGAAATGGTCCTGAACACTTCCAAATCCAGTTTAGTTACCTGTTAACTGTACTCTATCTTGATTGTGACTGGTTGCAAACAGCAGGCCCCCAGTCAGTGCCTCATGATAAGAAGTCACATGAGTACTCTAAGCTAGGCAGCACATTGGTAAAGTATATCATTTTCATCCCAAATTTGCTCTTCGCATTCCACAGCAGAGCCTAGATGTGAATAGCGTCCCAACTCAATGGTAAAAAGGAGAGCAACACGCAAGGAGGCCTCTTTCTATCTAGCTGGGGAATGTTTCAGAATATGTTTATAACTAGCTTTCTGTCTTTATTCCTTTTGACACCTGTCCTGGGAGATCCGATTTCCTTCAGGCAAAAATCAAGCGCTAAGAGTTGTTACTTAATTCTTACCAGCTGCTGTTACTGAGCAAGCACAATGCTTCTTATTGTTCCACTCTCCAGTTCGGTTAAAAAAGTGAATAAACCTTGGTGTTTGGAAATATGGATATGACACAATGTGGTGAGTTTGGTTAGTGTTTACTGAGAGGTGCTTTCATTTAATGTAATTAGCAGAGGCCTGGGACTAACAGGCTGTAATAAATTGTGTAATGTGCCTCAGGAAGCCCAGAGGTTAAGAGGTCAGGAAAGGAAACATGCTGAGAGTTGGAGAAACAAAGCTCATCAAGGTGATTTACAATTGTATGTTTTACCAGTACGTCTCTGTCTCCAAGTAGGGAGGGGACTGGGGCAGGTTGGTGTTTAAGAGAATATTGGATTATTATGTGAAAAGGAGGAACATTCAGGCCACGTAGAAAAGGCCAGGGAATTTCACTATGGAAATTGCGCCTTCGGATAGCCCATCTGAAGATCCTTTCTGAGTCCTAGCTATTGTTTTTCCAAGGCACATCGCATAAAGGCATGGAAAAAAAAATCAAAAAACGGCAGATGCTGGAAAACAGAACTTGCTGGATAAAGCTCAGCATCTGTGGAGAGAGCACAGAGTCAACATTTCAGATCCAGCGACCATTTATCTGACAAAAGCAACTGGACCTGAAACATGAACCCCCTAGACGCTGCCAGACCTGCTGAGTTTCTATAACAATTTCTTTCCTTGCTGTCACAGATGTGCAAGCCATAAGACAAGCCCAACCTGAGCTTTCCATTACAGTCAGTAAAAGGGAACATGAAGGAAATAAACATAGGCTACAGTTGACACCCACAATGCAAACCAAATGCTAGTGTCTTGACATTGACAGTCCAGGATGGTCTTCTGCACGAGCTTGCATACATTGTAACCGAGTGTCAGTCTGAACCTGCCTGCCTTATAGAGCCCAGTGCAGCTGAGCTCTCTCATCCACACGGAGAGCTTCCTCCAGATCAATGCCCTCATCCTTCTCTTTGGAGAACTGCTCCCATTCCACTAGCACCTCAGCATCTATCCCATCACCTTGTTACCTCAGATTCCAGATTGTTACCTTAGTGATAGTACCATTATGCCACCACTCAGTCAGTAATTAAGGCAGGGAACAAGCACCACCAATCGCATGGAGATTTGTCAACCTGCAGAGTATTTTTAGGGTGAAGGGTGAAGATTGTTCATGTTGCTCAGGCTTCATCAAATCCCCAAGAACAGACAGCGCTCCCTGTGCAAGCATTTAGAAGGCGAGGGTATCAGCTGAACAAACTTCCTGTGTCTGGTTTCACTCCTAAATCACCCGATCAGATGTTTCATTGATCTCTCCAGTGGTTTCCCTGTATTTATCTCTGTGTCACACATCTTCGTATCTAAATGTGTACTCCTGGCTGTTCCAAGTGAACTTTAATGAACTCAGCCCGTGACGCAACTTTTTGATGTTTCTCAGGAATCAGTCCCTGGGTGGGTTAATTAATTACCCAAAAGCAGGACTGTTGTCTACTGATCTTAGGTCATTAGTGCTTTAATTCCTTTGAAGTTAGGAATTGCTCAACAACCAAAGACCAAAGCCCACCTTGCCCACCACCAACCACCCTGCTATTTACATAACACCTTGAGAGGGGAGTTGTTGACTCATCACAATAACCAATCTGTATTCATAGAATCACTACAGTGTGGAAACAGGCCCTTTGGCCCAACAAGTCCGCATCAACCCTCACAGCCTCCCACCCAGACCCTTCCCCTATGGCCGACCTAACTACACATCCCTGAACACTACGGGCAATTTAGCATGGCCAATGCACCTAGCCTGCACATCTTTGGACTGTGGGATGAAACTGGAGCACCCGGAGGAAACCCATGCAGACACAGGGAGAATGTGCAAACTCCACACAGACATCGCCCAAGGGTGCAATCGAACGCGGGTCAACGGTGCTGGTAGGCAGCAGTGCTAACCGCTGAGCCAGCGTGACGCCCCATATTGATTGGACAGACCAAGAGATGACAGGAGGGAAACACCAATGGAGAAACTTTTGAGAACTTATTCCTTACAAACTCTATGTGTCACCCTTCAAAATACTCAGAAGGGCCAGATAGCCTGAGAAAATGATGACGCTGTTTGCATTTGTGAATTTGGAACCATATGAGTTTTCCAGGATTTATGTAGAACTTGGGCAGTGCAGAGTGGAGCAGGATGACTTCAACTTTTTTTTACCTTCAGTCAGGGGACGTATGCATCTCTGACAAGGACAGGATTTATTGTCCATCCCTAATTGCCCATAGAAAGTCACCTTCTTGAACTACTGCAGTCCATGGAGTGCACTTACATCCACAATGTGTGAGAATGTAAATTCCAGAATATTGATCCAACCACGCTGAAGGAATGGTGATATAACTTGAAAGCAGGATGGTGTGTGGCTTGGAGGGGAACTTTGAGGCAGGGATGATTCCATGCATCTTTCTCCACCTAGATAATAGAAGTTGCAGGTTTTGAACGGACTGGAAAGGAACATGGTGAGGTGCTGCAATGCACCTTGTAGATGACATACACAGTTGCTGCTATGTGTCAGTAGCAGAGAGAGTGAATGTTGAAGACAGTGAATGGATTGCCAACAAAATTAGCTCCTTTGTCCTGGATGAGCTATCTGAGTGTAGTTGGAGCTGCACGCATGCAGGCTAGTGCAGAATATTCCATCACGCAATACTGGCAGCTCTTATAGGACATCGCCACTGAAACAAATATTTTCATTTCATTTAATATCATGTCAAACTGGGAGGACCAGAATAGCTTCTGCTAGCTCAATGGAATGAATGGAGCCTGCTGATGCACATTCCTCCTCAGGTCTTCCTTGCTCCCTGCTTGTTATAATGCACCTGTTTGCAGTAGTTTAGTACCTCGAGTTCCTTCCTGAACTCAGAGGGTTGATTTCAAAGTTCCAGTACATTAGGTAAATATGAAAGGCTGTGAGTTATACATTCAACCACACTCTAAACTGGATATTGTTATGCAGTGTGTACAGAAGGTTAATTTATTGCAAATATAGCAACCACACTGTGTCAAAACAGAACAGTAACTCTAGGAATTTGGTCTTTGACTGATTTGTTCAAGTTATAGATAAAATGCAAATCCAGATCACCAAAGTTTTGTTGCAACCAGTTTCTGAGCAGAAATTATTGAGATATGAGACATTGTACATAACATGTTCCGATCCCAGGCTAAATTTATGCTCTGATCCTAGGTGTGACTTTCCACATTTATCTTATGATATGCTTACGTATTGGCAATGTTTTTGTATAAAGTAGACATAGCTTGATACCTGAGGTACTTACTAAGAAAATAAAACTATAGCATTCAAATCTTTTGAGCAAATAAACCACACAAAGTCAGAAAGTAAAACGATCAACTAGATACCCTTCTGAATTTTTTGGAAAACTGCTTCAATGACTGATCACTTCCCTGTGGTTCAATCTCTTCTCCTGAGACTGTCTTTCATTGGACGCACAATGCTGCCCTCCTCCTTTTCACTACCAGGTTACAGTATTTTGGTAGACAGCAAGTTTAATTAAGCTGGCACCACATCTGGGTTTCTCCAAATTCCAGTCTCTTGAGCTATACTGAGAAATTAGTGACATGTAGACATTCTGGAGCCCTAAGTCCCAGCTGCACAAAATAGTTTCAAGAACATCAATGAGCACCCAAATCCTCAGAGCCTATAGCAATTCTTCAGCTGTATAGAGCTCTGTTCTCTCACTCATCTCTCTCACTAAACTTAAACTGACTATTGAATGGCCGATTTTATTGACATGAACTATTTTGAGTGACCTATTACAGGATCATTTGCCTGAAGGGAGTAAATCCAAACAAGAAGGGCTGTTCACATTTGACTGGGTTGACTGGCTTCAGAGCCTGTTTATAAAATGTTCATTTTGATTTAAATTCTCTTTGTCTGTCTCAATTTGGTTTCTATGACTTAGTCAACCCTTGGTTAAGAGATCGCTATAGTCAGTGTTTTTCATTTTTAAGACCACTTTAATCTCCGAAAGGCACTGAAATGCAATTGGAATATAAATAGTCCATATTTTATCACTAGTGTAGTTGAAAGTCCTGCGCTTCAATGGTACAATCTGCTAGTTTACACTACACAAAAATAGTGGTTAATTTTTCTGATGTATTTAATAAACACAAGAAAAGATTTTATCACAAATATGGAATAAAAGCAAAAGAAAAGAGAAAGAAAGTTATGTTAAACTTGTATAAAACATTAGGTTTGCTCAGCTGCAGTACTGCATTCAGTTCTGAATGCCACACTTTAAGAAATATCGGATCATCGCAAGGTTACAGCACAAAAAGAAACTATTCAGCCTTTTGTGTCAATTCTAATCACATTTATTAGCAGCTCATAACTGACCTCTTCGCTAGGTGAAGCAGAACTTTCTCATTCATTCTATCCAAACACCTCATAATTCTGGGCACCTGAATTATGTCCCTGGCCTTCTTCAGTTTGAAGAATAACAAGCCTTACTCTATCAAATCTTTCCTTACAGCTGCAATTTTGAAGCCCTGGTAGTGTTTCTGTAAATCTTTCCTGGACTGTCCCCAGAGCAATTATGTCCTTCCTGGAATGTGGTGAGTCGAACATGCTCCCCTGTTGGCCAATTTTAAAATTGTCCTTAACACCAGCTAAGTACCGGTTTGAAGCATCAGTTTAGAACTCAGGCTTCCGAAGTGGAAAAGGGAGTTTAACATTTCAGATTCCCAAAGTTTACACAGTTTGTGACAAATCTTCCCTCTAAAGTAACTGCTGGATTTGCCTATATAACAATTGTAACCAAAATCCATCATAATTACTCACCCTCTAGGATGTTAACATTTTAAGAGTTTTATAGTTTAGGACAGGCTGAATCATACATACAAATGCAGCCACCCAACCTTTTTTAAAAAAAAATTGGGTCTGTTTTAATTTTAGAAGCACATCTGTGAAGACCACCTCCCCCCGCCCCCAACCCCTGTGCCTTGGTCATGGTCATAAATCCTTTGATCCTCAAGGACAAGTTCACCAGTACCTGACACCCAATGCCAATCCGATTTACAATCCTTGTGCTCCATGTCTGCTGCCAAGGTGAAGTTAAAAATCTTCTAATGTTCAAAATTCAGCAAAAGCCTGCATGCATATAATGTCTTTCATGAAATAAAACATTCCAAAGTTTTTCACAAGATTGTAATCAAATGCCAATTTAACTGAAGAAGCAGCCATTCGGACAGGAAATTAAACACTCAGCTAAGGTTCAATATTTGAAGCAGAATTGATGTAGTGACTGGAACCAGTTAGATCTCATTGATTACAAGACACTTGATTGGGGTTGTTAACTTGGGCCAATCAAGGAGCTCTGGCTGACAGTATAAAGAGTGGATTAAGAAACTCCTCAGTTCAAAGACTGACTCTAGTCTGTGTATTGTGCACATGTTTTCTAAATAAAAAGGATGAAGTTTGGTGCTAGAACCATGGAAATTGCCCTGAATGGATTTGAGCTGAGCTTGATGCAAGGTCAAGTCTGTGACTTACAAAGTTATGGTTGGTGAGGCAGTCCTGAACAAATGTGTGAATTGCCTGAAAGCAGTCACTTTGCAAATGGGGCAGCAACAAAAGATACCTGAACTGTCAGAAGGCCTGTAAGAAACAATAAGTTCTCTCCTCCATATAGTGTCAAGGAAATTTCAGAGTCCAAGATTCATGCAGCCTCAATACTGTTACTGCCAGAAGAGGAGGAGGAAACTCTCCCAAAACATTCCAGATGCAAGATATGGACTATGGTCTGGTACACACTGCCTGTGTCTGAGTCCAAATCAGAGGAACTGGACTTGGGGTGGGAGTGAATATTGCACGAAAAGCTGCAAGAGAAAGACAAGGCCCACATCCCCAGACTTAGAGGATTGACTGACTGAGATCTTTGATTGGGCTCATTAACCTGGGCCAATCAGGAAGCCCTGGCTGACCAATATAAACTAGGGATTCCAAATTGCCTCAGTTCAGGGACTGACTACAAACTGGCTGTACTGTGCACATGTAAATAAGGGGTAACTTGGTGTTGCGATATCAGAATCTGTGCAGTTCTTTCAATCTTTAAGGAGGATAGTCAGGTAGAGAGGAGGGATCTTGAATAAGAGAACATCAGGATGTAGAACTTAGGTTTCTGAAAGCTTGACCACCAATTCTCTTCTGGAGAGAAGCACAATTGAAAATTCCAGAGTTATCAGAGGGTTGGAGATTCTAAGGCAGTTCACTGAGGTGGGGATAATTCAACCTCTTAACATGATTTGATTACAGTGAAGGGAATTTTAAAATAAAGGCTTTCAGGGAACATGAGTCAATTGGCCAGAGAAGGTGTTGCTAATAAATCTGGCATATCAAATAGAAACTGTGAAATGTTGTTTACCATTCATAGGTCTACTGTTTGCTCTCAAAACAATATCACTGCACCCACTAAACTGCCAGATTATCCCAGCAACCACACAGGATGGAAAAGGCATTGTTCCCATTTAATTCTACTTCTAACAGAAGCACAGAACTTGACAGTAGATTGTTAGACAGTTGGCAAAATTGCACCAAGAATGTTTAGTAAAATGCCTTCTCCAACTTGACCATGTTATCGAAAGGGATGCATTCTTTACATGCTACATACTTGCCTTTTTGTACATGCTCTAGTACAGAGTCTGATGTCAGGACTGTAGATAATGTCATCTTGGAATCAGCTAGGATATTATGCAGCTCCCTCCTCTCTCTAATCTTATATTAAACCTTGATTTATTTGCTGGTGTGCGCCTTAGTGTCTGAACAGTGTGATAAGGGGATTGTATCTGCAAAAATGTGTTGGGGGTGCCCAGAGGGCTATCTTCATGCCGCTGAGTGAACAACTGCAAAAACATTTCCAGAAACAATTTAACACTTGTTTACACGAATCCATATAATAAACAGCACCTTTTTATGAGTCCCTGGGTCAATGGAACTACACTATACCAGTTAGATGACTCACTGAATGGGAGGAGAGTAAAACTATTGAGTCCTCTCATGCCATAATGTCAAAAAACTCAGACAGATGTATACTGATCACACCAGTCTTTCACTGCAGCCTCCGGTCATGGTTACCTGCTTTTATTAAACAGATGGAGTAGAGATTGACTCTGATAACAATTTGAAGCACCTCTGTTTCTCTTGTCAAACTTCATTAGGTGTAAAATTTGGAGCGGGACCAGCTCTGTGCTTTTAACAGTTCCAGGTGGCATTGGGAAATAACTGGCAAGCCAGCACATGAGGTTTTCTGCAAATCTCAGGAGGAGAAGGAGATGTTTGTAGGTCTCCAGGCAGAAAAACACTCCACTTTTAGTACAAAGCAGAACAAATTCTCCTTATTTGTACCTTTTATCCCTGCCCAGAGTATTTCAGAGCTCAGGGTGGATGTTGGCTGAGGTTAGGTAAAGGAAAACAGGAGAAGTGTCAACAACTCTCTCAGAAATCTGGAACCAATCTCGGCACAGCAGAGCTGATTGAAGGCAGTCTTAGTAAGGGTGTCCAAAAGTACAAGAGGTTTCAATAAGATAGACGGGGAGAAACTGTTTGCCACGGCAGGTTGGTCAATTATCAGTTTTGAGGAATTGACAAGAAAAAATCTACAGAATAAATGTGCAGTTTTATTTTAGCAAAACTACTTATTGTAATCTGGAATGCACTGTCTGAAGAGGCCATGCAATCAATTAAAACAGTCAGAAAGATGTTTCATAAATAAATGAAAACAAGTAGCAGGGCTATTGGGAGAGAAGTTTTCTCTCAAAAAACAAACAGAGACCAGATAGGCAGAGTGGCTTCTTCTTGTGCTAAATGACTGCAAATTTATAATTTTTTTATAAAAATCAAAATCCACTTGGGAGCCATTACATGCTCAGTAAAATTTGTAGCCATCAGGCTTTTGATTTTTGAGATTCTAGGTAAGAAACTATAGTTATTAAAATTTTGGGAATGTTGAAAAATTTCACTTCATGAATAATGACAGGAGGTGGCATTGGAGAATTTCTTGACACTGGGTACTTGAGACAGCCCACAAAGGAAATGTAGAAAGTTATTAGGGCCTCAAGGTGGTGACACGTTGGCTCAGTAGTTAGCGCTACTGTCTCACAGCGCCAGGGACCCAGATCAATTCCAGTCTCAGGCAACTGTTTGTGTGGACTTTGCATATTCTCCCTATGTTTCTGTGGATTTCCTCCTTATGCTCCAGTTTCCTCCCACAGTCCAAAGATGGACAGGGTAGGTGGATTGGCCATGCTAAATTGCCCATTGTGTCCAGGGATGTGCAGGCTAGGTAGATAGGCCATGTGAAATGGCAGGTTACAGGGATAGGGTAAGGGTGTGTGTCTGGGTGGGATGCTGTTCACAGGGTCTGTGATGACTTGAAGGGCCACATGGCCTGCTTCCATATTGTATGGATTTTGTGATTCTATGAAGAAGCTTAACACTATCCAAGACAAAGCAGCCTGTTTGATCGGCACACCATTGAACACTCACTCCCTCCAATAAAAGTGCAGAGTGCCAGCAGTGCAGCAATTGACCAAAAGTCCTTTAAATATTCTCCAAACCTGTATCACTGAGAAGTGTATAAGACACATGGAAGTTTCTTCCAGCTGTACACCACCCTGTTTTGGAACTATATGACTGTTGCTAGGTCAGAAGCCTGGAACTCCCTTGCTCATATTTCTGAGGGGGTGTCTGCACCACATGAATTGCAGTGGTCTGAGCAAGCTGCTTTCCACCATCTTCTCAACAGCAATTAGGATGTGCAATATTTGCTGTCCTCGCCAGTCACACTGACATTTCAATGAATTTTTTTTCTTAGAAATATCTCATTCAGCATTTTTATGAGTAAGCCCTCCTCTTACTTGCTTCTTTGGGATAGTCAAATCCGACTTCCGTCGGTCTTTCCTTCGTGACTCAGTCCTGTGAACTGTCACTGCATTGACTCCATGGTTTGAATGTTTTACTGGTGACTGGACGATCAACATTGAACATGGTATTCAAGGCTTCGTACGTCCAGTCTTAGGTTGACATCTTCTGACTTATATTCAACCGACCCCAAAATATAATTCAGCATCTGTCTGCTTTTTATTGCTGTTACGTGTCAAATCTCGTACCATCATAAAATCCTTTCAGTTTTAGCTGTCTCCACATCATCGAGAGTTACTTGTGCCATCTGTATTAAATTTCACTTTCCACTGTTTTATCCAGTCACATTTCATCAAAGGTTTGTTTATTTTTAATTAACATCTGTTACAGCCAGGTTCTGAATCAAGGTAAGTTTAGCAATCAATCATTCCAAGTAAAATATAAGAACAAAAAAAATTCAAAGGACAGAATAGAATCAAGCTCTGATCATTAAGTTAGGATCATTTCATTATCAGGATTCAAAGTTTAATGGTCGTTAGAGTTTATTTGTTGTATGATTAAATTACAGCATTGAACTATTCTTAAACCATCAATGAAATGAAACAATAAGAACACTCTCATTTTTCTATAATTCATTGTGCTGTCTCACCCCTGTGGAGTAGCTGCAATCTGTCTGATTACATATGGGTTTAATCTGTATTTCATAAATGTTGCTTCTGGTAAAATGGTGGTGGAGTAGGACTTCTGATCGTAAGGCTCGTCCACTCCGTCTGCTTTTCTTTTCATTTTTTATCTTCGCTTGTTTTTTCCCACCCCTATTTCATTTTACTTACCTCTTGCTGAAGAGCTCGTTCTTAGTGATGGCTTCACAGCAGTGAGGGGGCACAACGCATGGACCCGAGTAGGCCCAGCGTCGCAGACTCGTGGCAGCAGTGTCAGAGGCAAGTTTGACTTCCTGGCAATTTCTGCATCATCCAGGTGGTCCTAGTGTCACCTTATGGCTGCTGCGGTAGAGGTGCATTGGGGTACAGAGCGGCATCTGCTTCTAGCGCAGGTTCATGGAGGCAGCAGCAGAGGCACGTTTGGACCCAGCATGAGACCCAGTGGCCTCAGCAGCGGCTGCATTAGTGAGGTGGGCCCAAAGCAGACTAGTGGGCACGGTGGAGTTGAGTTGGGGCCAGTTCCGCACCCGGCAGCATCAGTGACGTCTGTGTTGGGGGGTCCAGCAAGGACTCATAGTGGCGAGGGCATCAATGGAGGCAAGGCAGTATTCCAGCAGCGGTAGGGTGAAGGGCCTCGCACCTGGTCACCAAGCCTATGACTCATGATGGAGCAAGTTGCTTTCCACCACCATCTCAACAGCAGATAGGATGTGCAATAAATGTTGTCCTCATCAGCCATTCTGGCATTCCCAGGAATTTTTAAAAACAGTAGCTCATTCATCCTTTGCATGAGTAACCCCTCCTCTTTCTTGCTTCATTGGGACTGTCGAATCTGACTTTCCTTCATGACTCAGTCCTATGAACTTTCAAAGTATTGCCTCAATGGTTTGAATGTTTTACTGGTGACTTTATTTCTTCATTTTTCTACCTTTATATTCTATACTTTGGTTTATTTTTCTGCGTTTCAAGATGGTGGCGGAGTGTGGCAACACGACACAATATTTTTCATGTATGTTGTAACATGATACAGGTGATGATAAAATAATCAAATATTTCTGTACTTACACTTTAAACCCAAACTCCTAGTTTTTTGGAACTTATAGCAGTCTATTTATTCGCTGAAAATCTCGAGCAGTGTTTAGAATCTAGAGTGCTGGGTATGCACATGAGCTGTACGAGCTGACAGGAGACATGACCCAATGCTCTTTTTCTCATTTGGTATCATTTGTGATTACTGGCTGGTTTCCAGACATTGATTTTGATGGTGGCTTTCCTGTCGGCCTGTGAATTAGCCACCACGATGTGTAAGCACACTGGCACAGGCTCAGTACTGTTGGACTGTACAAGCTAATCCAGATGCTCAGGCAACAGCACACATTTTGCCAATGCACCTACTGAACTGGTTTGTTTGCCCAAGGGTCTCCACCTCTACGCTGATCCTCACTTTACTGTGCACTTGGGCTGCCATCATGGATTCACCAGAAATGGTCTTCAGAAATTTGAAGGCAAAAGCAGTAGAAGTGACATGAATTTTTGTACCTCGTGTTTTGAATTAACAGCAATTAAATACTTTATCAAAAACAATTAAGTTATTTCATGTCCCAATCTAGATTCAAGCCCTTCCATAGCAAACAATTCTCTTTAAAGGATAGGGCAGACTTTCGTGCTGCATTGAGCGAGATGGGCAATTGTAACTAAGTTGGAGGGAAAAAGTAGCAAAAATAGGAAAAATGCAGATTCTTGACATCAAGAAAACAATTTCCAATGTTTCCCTCAGAGTTTAAATATTGCATTCTGGTTCTTGCTGATGAGTGACAACTACTTTATTTCCTCGCATTTACATTTAACTATTGATGAATCTCACTTCATTTCTATGCAGCTTCCATTTCTCTCCTCCGGTCCCAAGAAACAAGACAGTGTCAATTCCCAACATGGAAGTCTGAGCAGTTACCCAGTGGCAGTGGCTTGCAACTTGCTTCTCCACGTTTTATCCAACTCTGTCTTCACCATGACATCCTTGAAGGGTCCCCTGGCCTCAGCCACCCTTCCTGAATGGGCATCAGAAAACCACCAGCCTCACCACACCACAATGGCTGCTTCTGGACTAATCCATGCAGCAAGCACTTCACTTTGGAGTTTAGGGTCATTTATGGCCTGCATCCTCTCACCACTTTGGCTGCAGGGTCACGTATGCATTCATCTGGACAAGATGCGTCTTATAGCTGTTGTGTTACTTTCTTAATGCTCACTCATTTTGCACTTACCTGGAGACTGTAAGCCCCTGCGGCTTCCCTTGGTTGTTAACACAGAGAGAAAGATTGGCAGTTTTTTTTACTGTTTGGACCTGGAAGAGTCAAGGAAGTGAACATGTTGCTCTGCTGCACCATGCTACATCAATGTCACATTTACAGAATACACAAACAACTTACATGGCAACGACACTGCAAACAAATGGGCACGTCTGAAAGTCAAAGGGGACCAGTCTTTAGTGGGGTCAAAGGGAATCACGATCAATCTAAAGGCTATCATTGCAGTCAATCAATGGGCTTGTCCGATTCCAGTTCAGGGGATTGGTCACCGCCAATTAGGCCCTTGGTGAAAACAGATTCCCAGGGATCTGTGACCTTGAAGCCTGGGGATCGAGCCCTGGTCAGTCCTGTAGGTCGAGTGCAACCAGTTCACAGTTACATCAGTCAGGGTGTTGTGGAGGCATCAGTCTGGATGATGGACAGTGTAATAAAGGGAGGGAGTGAGTACGATGACAGCATATGGAAGTGCAGTTTGCGCAAGATGTGCAGGAGAGGTGGTGAGCTCTTTCTAATGAGTGAGTAGGAAGTACAGAGGGCTTTGGGAAGATGAGGTGGTGAGAGACGCTGAATATTATGCATATAATAATGAAAGAGTTGTAGTTGGTGAGCCTTGCTGTGGAGCATGTGAAGTGGCAAAGTTGGAGGAGGTGGTGTCCCGGTGAGTGTGAGGTAGCAGGGGAACAAAATGGTGGAAGTAACCATTGGGGAGCATAGAAGATCATTGAGCTTCTTCCTGCATTGCAGTGCACTCCATTACACCTGGCTGTGTACTAAATCAGGATTCTCGCTCGTTTGAGGCTGGGTGATCCTGGTAGATTTGGCTGCCTTTAGCATAAAAAAAGGGACTGGCCTCCCCTCCACCACTGAATTTCCAGCACCACCTGTTCACAAGATGGGGAGCAAACTTACCTTTCTGGGCAACTATTTGGGGGATAGTTCTAAAACACCACAGTGTGAAGGCTAGTTCCAAACATTTTATCTCAATCTTAAATTTCTCGCTGCAGAACTATATCCCTCTTTCTACCTGCTGACTCTCCTTCCCTCCATTATTCACTCCCAAACTCAGGTTGTTCTGTTGATGTTCAGTGACATTCTTAACCGTGGCACCAAAGAGGCCAAGATTTGGCTTTGACTACACCCCTGAATCATCACTTTCCATTAGACCACAGGAGCAGAATTGCCCATCAAGTCTGCTCAACCATCCAATTAGATTGTGGATGATCTCATAATCCAAAAACTCCACTTTTCTGTCTTTTCCCCATAGTCTCAATTCCCTTACTGGCTAAAGATGTGTCTATCTCAGCCTTGAATTTATTTTATGACCCAGGCTCAACAGCCCACTGTGGTAAAAATATTTCACAGATTCACTACCGTCTAAGAGAAGAAATTTCTCATCTCTGTCCTAAATCTGTGACCCCCTTAATCTGAGTTTATGCCGTCTGCTCCTTGACTCCCACAGGGGGAAACAACCTCTCTGTAACTAAGACTCTTCCACAAGGGGAAAGAACCTTTCACATCTAACTTTAAGGTACACTCATAAATTTATATCTCAATTTTGCTACAACACTTTCACTGCTGCAATATTGAAGCTGTGCATAATACATTGGCATAGCCTGCATGTGAATGGACATGTAACAACCAAACTATGCACTTTACTATTATATTAATGTAAAAAAACATTAAATTTTGGGGTTTTGGACACTCAAGGTTAAAAAAGACAAATGATGATGGGTGAGCAGGGTTGAGTGTGGGACAGGATACCGGAAGCAGAAATTTGAGAAAGCTCAGTTTACAAAGGATGCAGGATGGGAGGGCAGCCAAGAGTAGTTGGAACAGTTAGGTCCGCAGCCAACAAAGGTATTGAAAGAGTGTCAGCAGATGTCTGATGAGGGTTTCCAAAACTAGAAGGCAGTGGTTAAGGTGAGAGGGGAAAGATTTTCAAAAGACCCGAGAGGTAACACTTTCACGCAGGTGGTGGTGCGTGTATGGGTCAAGCTGCCAGAGCAAGTGGTGGAAGCTGGTGCAATTGGAACATTTAAAAGGCATCTGGCTGGGTTCATGAATAGAAAGGGCTTCAAGGGATATGGGCCATATGCTGCAAATGGGACTGGGATGTCTGGTCAGCGTGGATGTGTTGGACTGAAGAATCTGTTTCCGTGCTGTATAATTCTATGATATTGATTACTAGAGGTAAGTGTTGCTACTGAAGTAAGAGAGGTCATCAATAATCAGAACAGAATATTGGGTGGAGAGTAAGATGTACTTGGTTGACTCCTCTACTAGCTGTACATTCCTTCTTGACTACCTAGTGTTCACCCATTCTTCTTGCCATTTATACTCTTCAATACTCACATTCATTAAAGTGCTATCCATGTAGCCCTCAGCCTCCTGAGTGCCCCTCAGTGAACCAGCTGCAGCTCAAGTCCCAAAGGTGGAGCTCATGCCCTGAAACTGACAACATTTCCTGCACAAACAGTTATCCAGGACACAGGAAGCAACTTGCACTTCTCACATAGCACGGGATATGCATCCTTGGGGCTGAAGCAGCCCAACCATCCCTCTATTCACTAGTTAACCTTGCTACTGTGAAAAATATACTAATATACCTCACTACTACACCTATATTTTACTCAGACATAGTCTCCTAGCCATGCATCACTTACTCTGTATGTCACTAGCTGCCATATTCCAATTAGCAAAGAGTTTAAATGTCTCGCAGCTTGTTTGGAAAGCTGCAGAGAGAGGATAAATGTCTGAGGTATTCGGTGTCGAGGGATAATGTAGGTAGGTAAGTATATAGGCTGGGTAAGATTAGTGGGTACAGGGTAAGGTACTCTGGAGATAGGGAAGATGAGGGTTTAAAATGGGTGAGCTAAGTGAATAATGGGTTGGGTGATAGGTGGGTAAGATAACAGGTGGATAGAGTAGCAGATGGGGAGGTGAGTCAGGGGTAGTCAGGTCTTCCCAGGGTGTTTGTCTGAGTGGGGCTTGTTGGGCTAGGCCAGATGAAGGGTACTTTGGAGTCAGTTGGAAAGTTGGATGATGAGGTTGGGTCAGGTTGTGTTGTTGAGGGTAAACAGGTCAGGAGGGTTTAAATTAGACTAACAGGGCATGGAAATCAGCGCAGAAGGTCAGCAATCAGAGTGATTGAGAAGGTAGAGATTAAGTCAAGTTAGGAATAATGGGAAGGACAGGTACGGCCAGGTTAATGAACATGCCAGGACTGTGTTTATTTAAATGCAAGAAGCATAATAGGTAAGGTACATGAACATAGAGCCCGGTTGAGAGAAGGGCAGGACTGGCGGCTGAACGTTTCACGGTTTCAATATTGCAGGCATGATAGAGAGAGATATAAAAAGGTAGGGAGACAGCATTACTGATTAAGGAGAATGTCACAGCTGTACTAAGACAGGATGTCTCGGAGGGCTCATCCAGCAATCACTATGATGGTATCAAACTATAGACCTCCCAATAACTAGCAGGGGATAGAGGATGTACATCATGGAAAGATGTAAAAACAACAGACTAGTTTTCTGAAGAAGGGTCTCAGCCTGAAACATCAGCTGTCCTGCTCCTCTGATGCTGCCTGGCCTGCTGTGTTCCTCCAGCTCCACACTTTGTCATCTCTGACTCCAGTATCTGCACTCCTTGCTATGTCAGGATAGTTGAAGTGGGTGATTTTAATTTCCTCAATATTTACCAGGATTCCCTTAGTGCCGGGGTTTAGATATGGCAGAATTTGCAATGTGCATCCTGGAAGGATTTTTGAAACAATATGTCAATAATCCAACTAGGGAAAGGGCTGTACTGGACCTTGTATTGGGGAATGAGCCTGGCTAGGTGATTGAAGTTTCAGTGGGAGAGCATTTTGGGAACAGTGATCATAGTTCTGTAAGATTTAAGATATTGATAAGGACAAGGCCAGTCCTTGTGCTAGTTCTAAACTGGGGGCAAGGATAATTACAACAGTATCAGACAGAATTGGAGAAATTAGATTTAGTGCCAGCTGTTTTAAGCGTAAATCCATATCTGACACGTGGGAGTATTTAAAGACCAATTGACCAGGGTTCAGGACCAGCATGTTCTGTGAGGATGAAAGATAAAGACAGCAAAACTTGATAACCCAGGAAGGCAAGAGATATTGAAAGATTAGTAAAAAAGAAAATGAAGTATATATAATGTTTTGGAGGCTGAAATCAGACGACATCAGATTGGAGACCGGCTCGCCGAGCTGGTGTGCTTGCTTGCAGACATTTCATCACCCTGCTAGGTAACACTGTCAGTGTGCCTCCGGTGAGCCGTTGGTGTTCTGTCCTGCTTGTTATTTATATGCCTTGATTTGCTGGGGTGGTTGGCATTACTTCCAGTTTTGTTTCTCAGTTGTTTGTACAAGAGTCTAATTCAACGTATTTATTGATGGCATTCTGTTTGGAATACCAGGCCTCCAAAAATTCCCTGGCATGTCTCAGACATAAATTCCTTGAGGAATTTAAAAGAAGGCAGGAGACAGCTTAATCAAGAATCTAGGAGGGCTTACAAGCATCATGAAATATCTTGGCAGTTAGGATTATATTAGGAACAAGAGGAACAGAGTAGGTCCATTCAAGGAAAAAGGAGGGAATTTATGTATGGAGCCAGAGGAAGTGGATGAGGTCCTTAATGAGTACTTTGAATCTGAATCCACCAAGGAGAAGGATATGGATGATGATAAGATTAGGGAGGGTAATGTTGATATTCTAACGCATGTCGATATTAAGAAGGTAGATTAATCCCCAGGGCTGATAGGATTTATCCCAGGAAACTGAGGGAAGCAAGGGAGGAGATTGCTGGGGCCTTGACAGAGATCTTTGTAGCCTCCTTAGCCACACGTAGGGTCCCCGAATACTGGAGAATAGACAATGTGAATTGTTTTGTTTAAGAAGGGCAAGAGGGATAATCAGCAAATTATAAGGTGGTGAGTCTTACGTCAGTGATAGGGAAATTATTGGAGAAGATTCTTAGGGCCAGAATTTACTTGCATTGGAAAATAATGGACTTATTGGGGATAGTTATCATGGCGTTGTGCAGGGGCGGTCTTATCTCACAAATCTGATTGAAATTTTTGTGAAAGTAACAGAGATGATTGATTAGGGTAGGGCAATGGGTGTTGTTTACATGGGATTCACTAAAATTTTGAAAAAGTTCCTCATGGTGGATTGGTTCAAATAGGTGAGTTAGTAAGTTGGATCAAAATTGGCTTGGACATAGAAGACAGAGGGCCATTGTGGTGGAGTGTTCTGCAAGGATCAATGCTGGGGCCTCTATTGTCTGAAACATATAAATGATTTGGATAAAAATATCAGTGGTCTGATCAGTAAGTTTGCAGATGACGTGAATATTGGTGGAGATGTGGATAGTGAGAAAGATTGTCAAAGGACACATAAGGATATACATCAGCTAGAAGGCTGGGCACAGAAATGGCAGATGGAGTTTAATCATGACAAGTGTGAAATGATCCACTTTGGGAAAACAAATATAAGAGGAAAGTAAATGGCAAGAACCTTAGAAGCATTGATATATAGAGGGCTCTTCGGGTGCAAGACCACAGCTCCCTGAAAGCGGCAAGGCAAGTAAATAGGAAAGACGGTGAACAGCATGCTTGTACGGGGACATTGAGTATAAAAGTTGGCAAATCATGTTGCAGCTGTACAAAATGTTAGTTAGGCCGCTGGTTGCCTTGCTATAGGAAAGACATGAAGACTTTGGAGAGGTTGCAGAAGAGGTTTATCAGGATGTTGCCCAGATTGGAGCGTATTAGTTATACAGGGAGGTTGGACAAACTTGGATTGTTTTTGCTAGAGCATTGGAGGGTGAGTAGTGACCTAATACAAATATATCAAACCATGAAAGGTAATGGATAGAGTGGATAGTCAGAGTGTTTTTCCCAAGATGGACATATCAAATCCTCGTGGCACAGGTCTAAGTGACAGGACGGAAGTTTAAAACAGATGTGTGAGGAAAATTTTTTTATGCAGAAGGCGGTAAGTACCTGGAACACGCTGACAGAGGAGGTGATAGAAGCAGATATGATAACAATATTTAAGAGGCATTTAGACAGACACATGAACCAGGAATAGAAGAATATGGACCATGTGCAGGCAAATGCTCATATTAGGATTTCAGTCTGGTAGATCTTGTGATACACCTGGTCTCTGACTCCCCTGAGAGTGAAAAGTCCCCACACATCCTCTGGCCAAGGCACTGTGCCCCATAGTGGCCCACAATTAAGCAGCAACCTCTCCACTGCCAATATAATGCCAGGATCAAAAAGCTATCTCCTACATCCAACATATTGCAGATTTTGGAAATACTGTACAAGTCACAATTCTCTATTTTGCACATTTTTACTCTACTCCCCTCAGTACCACTGAATGCATTTAAAGGTAGTAGATTTGAGGTATTAGAAAATGGAAAAAAAACACAAGGAATGATCAGCTCCATTGTTCAATCTCCTTTAATCTTTCCAATTCTCACCTTAATCCTATGTCCCCCAAGTATTTGATATTTCCACCCAGGGAAAAAGACTGATGATCCACCCTATCGATGCCCCTCATTATTTTTATAAACTTCTATCAGGTCAGACCTCAGCCTCTGAGGCTGTAATGAAAACAATCCAAGTTTGTCCAACCTCTTCTTAGAGCTAATGCACTCCAGTCTGGGCAACATCCTGGCAAACTTCTTTGGCACCCTTTCCAAAGCTTCATTGTTCCTGTCCTCACAGTTATGCTGGTAGTCAGCTAGTGAGGTTCAGAAATTAGGTCAGAGCACACACAAATAACTGTGACTTATGCGTTGCTAAACTATGACAGCATGTAAATTTGATCCTTAGAAGTTTCACTTCAAGCAACGCTAAATGCCTTGTGATAGATGAAAATACGTTCAGCAACACTAATGTCTTGTTTGGGAATGTTTCCAACCGCACAATTCATACAACTCAGCAAGGCTAAAGAAAATAACCAACTGTGACACTTTATAGTGTAACCCTGCCCTTTAATGTACTGTAACATGAACCACTCATACGGATACTGACCTTTGACCTGGCCTTTATATTTGACAGTGACAGATGGCTTGCAGACCTGGTTCTCTGCACTGATTCAGTGTTGACTGGTGTTGTTGCCCTGTTACCAACCAGTCCTGGGGATGGTGGCTCTGCAACAGATCCCTGACTGATGAGTACCTCCCATAAATGTTGATCAGCACAGTGTCCTTCAAGCAATTTACTGAGCACTGACATCTTATTTAGATATCAGACAGACTTTGAGTGACACCTCAGACTGCACATACCACTCACAGTAAACATTCAAACATTCCCCTTGGAAATTTCTTAAAGACAAAGGCAACTCCTTTTAAAACTATTTTAACAAGACAAGAAAACCAAAGTAAGCACATTCCATTGATCTGTTTGCAGTTTAAAAAATTTCAATGGCATCAATGAGGGGAGAAGTCATTTACTGACTCAGGAATAATAACAGTAACTGTACCTGTGGTTTCCCTGTGGGAAAAGCAATTTCATTACACTCATCGCATGGTGTCACATTGTTCTATTATTAACATGCAGCAAGTTTCTGTTCCCTTATTTATGGTTTATTCTCAAATTGTCATTGTAACTGTAAGAATAAAGAAAAATATTCTTCTTCACCAGTAGGGTTGAAGTAGAAGGTGACTCAAACAGAAGAGGTAAGTACTTCCATTCCAAACAATTGAGATCCCTAAAAATTTTAGATGGGAAATTTTGATCAATCTTGACAAGCTGGCTTTGGGGACAGATACAGAGAGAGAGGGAGAGCGGACTGGCCAGTTTCCCATTGATTGTAACATAGAGCATAGAATCAGAGAATGTTGCAGCTGTTTTAGCTTTTGTATGTTTAAGTTATCATCTCTTCCTTGCATTCACCTGCTCTGCCCTTTGGCTGATTTGTCCTCCATTACCCTGCCGTGCTCTAATCTGCTGCCTGTCTGCCTTGCTGTCTCCTGTAGTACCCTGTGTTCCTTTGCCTATGCTGCTTCAACTGACCCCCTTCCACCTGCCCTGCACCAATGCCCTGCTTAAGGCGTAAGTTGTGGCCCAAACCCAAATGGACACAGGTTATGTCAATTTCTTGACAGCTTTCTGGACTCAACACTGAGTTTAAAAATTTCAAGTCACAACCTTTCCCTGCATCTTGTTTCATTTGTTTACATTTCCTTTTGGACTTTTTACTTCCTTTTGTTTCTTTCTGAGATCCTTTACTTTACATTTGGATGGCGATTTGTCCAGTCATTTATACCACATGCAGATATATCCTTCCTTACCATTCCTTTTAGTTTTGTACCATGAAACATTAGTCGTTTAATCCCTCTTGCTCTTGTATCACTGACCTATTCTTCTCCCCTTCCCTCTTTTCCACACTCATAACATTTTGACATATTCTCGGCCTTGACAAGAGTTTATAGACATGTTTTTCACTCCAAAGATACTATTATTATTCTTGGAAGTTCCTTTGTTTATTCCAGAATACCAGCTTCTGCAATGCTTTATCTTTCACGCCATTCACTTTTCCTGCTGAATTCATAAATGAACATCTTTTCTCCTCCAGAAAGAGGTAGATCCTTTCGATCAGATACTCAACTCTTTTCTTAAAAACTTATCACTTGAAAATGCCAAGCTAGTTACGGAGCTTTGTCCCTAACCAGTCCTCGCAGACCGATATATCAAACTGTATTGTAATAACAGGTGGCCATGTTTTATACGGTTCAGAGGATGGTGATTATAGATTTTACATCATCCAATCTGTTGCCACATTAGTTGCACTATAAATAGATAACCATATTATTATGTGTTATTTCCACATTTCTTTAAGATACATCGCCCAAGTAAATCCCATTTCATATCCAGTTAAAAGAGAGTAGGAAATGAAACAGATAACCAGAGCCAATGCACTGCTGATTCACTTGACTTTGTCCTCTTAACTAATAAGGCATGTTCTCTTTTGGTTGAAGGTCATTCACCAGGGGGAATTAGTCTCTTCTGATTTGGCACCAGTTTCTTTGAAGGTAATTTCCACAGCAGCCATCTGCTATCGTTGCATCTCTGAATTGTCTTTCCTGGCTCTGCAGGGAGACTGGCTGTTAATTGTACAAAAACAAAGTTGCTTGAAAAACTCAGATTACAAAGTGTGGAGCTGGATGACCACCGCAGGCCAAGCAGCATCTTAGGAGCTCAAAAGCTGATGTTTTGGGCCTAGATCCTTCATCAGATTTTCTGATGAAGGGTGTAGGCCCGAAACGTCAGCTTTTGTGCTCCTATGATGCTGCTTGGCCTGCGGTGGTCATCCAGCTCCACACTTTGTTATCTTGGATTCTCCAGCATCTGCAGCTCCCATTATCTCTGCTGGAAAAGCTCAGCAGGTCTGGCAGCATCTGTGGAGGAGAAAACAGAGTTAATGTTTTGGGTCACCGGACCAGAAACGTTAACTCTATTTTCTCCTCCACAGATGCTGCCAGACCTGCTGAGCTTTTCCAGCAGCTTTGTTTTTGTTCCTGATTTACAGCATCTGCAATCATTTTGGTGTTTATTTGCTATTTGTACAATTGGTTTTATTATCAGGTTTATGTATTCTTCCATCTGAGTGACAATCTATCTGTGTTGAGCACAGTTTGGAGTTAAACAAAAGGCTGAGGTGAAAACAGGGAAATATTACAGAGAAAGATTGTAAGCATTGTAGAATCCCTATAGTTTGGAACTAGGCCATTCAGCCCACACTGAGCCTCCATAGAGCACCCCACCTTGACCCACACCCCTACATTTTCCACCTAGCCTGCACACTATAGCATTGCTAATCTGTACATCTTTGGACTGGGGGAGGAAAGTGGAACAAACCCACACAGACATGGGGAGAACAGGCAAATTTCACACAAACAGTCGCCTGACGCTGGAATCAAACCTGAGTCCCTGGAACTGTGAGGCAAGTGTTAACCACTGAGCCGCCATGTTGCACCTACACATGTCCCCTCTCAGCTTTCTCATAATGCTGCTTTGACTATTGAAGTGAACAGGCTAATAGTTAATGGTTTATGCATTTAGAGGTTTTCTATTGCAAGAGAGTGAGTGAGAGTGGTTTACCAAGAACTTTTAAAAAGATCATCAAAATATATGTGCTTAAGTGGGGGAATAATTAACTTGCAATGTTGGTGTCATCTGCAACAGGAGTCTTTGTGGCAGGAGGTTCATCTTTAGTTTGACATTGGCTCTTATCTAAGCAGGATGGTCCTGCAAAATATAGCATCGCTCTCATGGCAATTGAAGTCAAATGACTGATGTCTCTCCTCCCAGGCAGGGTTAGCTCTACTAATCCTTCCACTGTGCAACGCAGATAGTGGTAAGTGTTTAGACAGAGTTATAGTATGCCGTGAAAGTAAGTATGTTACACCCTTACTCTGCCTATCTTATATTTGCAAGCCAGTGAGCACATATTCTAAAGTAGGATTATCCATTCACTACAGTGGGAAGGGATTATTATTTCAAAATGCATTTTGGCCATAAAAATTCAATGTTTATAAGATACTTGTTGACTGTTTGAAGCTTGCTTTTGCTTGTATTTTTATTTGTTCAAGGGGTGTGGTATTTGTTAGCTGGTTATTATCCATTCCTATTTGCCCCGAGAAGGTGGTGTGTGGTATTTGTTAGCTAGTTATTGCCTGTTCCTAGTTGCCCCTGAAAAGGTGGTGATGAGCTGCCTCCTTCAACCTCTGCAGTCCATTTGCACATCTGGTATAGGTATCACCATTCATGGAAACTGCACTTGCAAAAAAAGTAGTCCTAAGAAATGGAAATGGCTATAAGCTTGCAACTGTTGAGTCTCTGGGTATTTTTTTTCTTAATTTTGTAGTTTAATTCTAAATGAGGAAGAATTACTTTATGTGTAGTCAGTTCTTGTATGTTGAAGTCAAAGGCTTAATTAAACATTAGTTTGAACCACTCAGCTTGTTTAAAATAGACTTGTCTCCAGCTAAACTTTAGCAATACCACAAACACATGCTCAGCTCAATGATCAATTATCTTATCTAATTTGTTACAAGGAAAGTGAGGGTTTTTGTTAATCTGGCATCATGGGGACTCATTCTGATTTGCTTTCTGGCGTTCCCAGTGTCTGGTCCATTGTTCCAATTAAAATATATCATTCAGGGATTGCATGAATATATGGGTAGAGTCCACCATTCAAATAAAATCTAAGTGAATATTATCGCGAAATCACTTTGTCCAATTTGAAATATTTTTCCCTGCTTGCCAGCAGACATTGACCTTGTGAGTGTTTGATTACACAAAAAACATCAGCTGTAATTAACATTTAAATTTGAACAGTTTGTGTTCACAGGTTACTTGTCCATGTAGGAAGTGTATATCACAAAATAAGTCCGATCACTATCCACACTTGATCAAAGTGACTCAGTGGTTAGCACTTCTGCCTCACAGCACCAGGAACCTAAGTTCAACTCCAGCCTCAGGCAACTGTCTGTATGGGTTTCCTCCAGGTTGGCCATGGGAAGTGCAGGGTTACAGGGTTGGGGTGGATCTGGTGGGATGTTTTTTGGAGGGTCTGTGTGGATTGAGGCTGAATGACCTAGCCCCACACTGTAGGGATTTTTTAATAGTGATGACTGGTAGCCTTTGTTAGGTTGAAGTATCACTATATAATGAATGAAAATAGGAAAACCAAGTTGAGGTACAGATCCACTTGGAAGAGGTTCTGTATTACAGTGGGAAATGCCCCCTCTCTGAGCCAGAAGATCTGGGTTCAACTCCCACTTCAAGACCAACAGCTGAGGAAGGTTTGCTCATAGCAGAGCCAAACAGATTCTGTACCAATCTGAAAATTCTTCCAAATTAGACCACAGGCAGGAAGTAAGAGTGGGAGAAAATCCTGGTCAGCCACAGGATGGAATAAAATTGGAGACATTACCATCACCATCTGGCGTTCAAGACTACAACATACATGAAAAAGTGCATATTGCCACAGCAACTCAGACTCCCTGAGTGAACTGTATCACATTTCCAACGTGCGTGATCTAACTGAGAGTGGAGCAAGCTAACCGCTGGCTGAACAACTTCTGTTCCTAATGCTACTGCAACTAAGGAACGAGAACACGAGAAAAATGTCCTCCCTACCCAATGGAGTCAATCATTACTCCAGTGATTGTTCATTGGTGGATTAGCTATGCTAACTTGCCCATAGTGTCCAAGGATATGTAGGTTAAGTAGGTTAGCCATGGGAAATGCGGGGTTACGGGGATAATTTGGGATTCTGTTCATTGGATCAATGAGAACTCAATGGGCCAAATGGCCTCTTTCCACACTGTAGGAATCCTATGATTTTACACATATCTAATGTGTAACCATGGCTAGGATCACATTAAAATCAAGCCTGCATCCTTTCTAAACTTTAGTTACCTCCATTACTGGGTCGGTTTTGCCTTTAAATTGTTTAGAAGATCATTAATAATCTGACTACATTTCAACCAGGGGCTGCATGCAGCAATTAAATCTTATATGAATCCCCCCCAACTTGATGTCTCATGGGGAATGTCAAAGGAGAATTGGTAAATTTAAGGACTGGAAAATTGGAAGTGTCCATAATAAGGTGTACTGACAATTGTACCTGGTATTACATCCCAACCCTTGAGAACGAATCTCACAAAATATGCATTCCTGTTTATATTTAATACTAAAATGATCAGTAAAATGTATGGGAGGGAGTTTATGCAAATGTTTCCTGAACTGAGGTTAATGACTGATTTTAATCAGCTGCAGTCAACCTGATATAAATTGAAGTTGCCTCTCTCAAAATATATATTAACTCAATTAATTTTAACAGAAAAAATCCCACCTTTCTTTACATTCAAATTATTCAACTGGTGAGTCTTTTAGAATAAGAATGAAAAGGGGCTAACTTGTCCCTGCTGAAAGATATTTCAGTCTTTGAAGCAAACTTTCTTTTCACCACTGCATGTGAATCAAAATTGATTTCCTAGAGCTGTGAAATGTGCATTTCACACTGGAGATTGAGGACGATTACAGTGTCATTCAAAAGCAAATGCACTTTTGTTTTAGATTCGGTGCTCAGAGGCCACTCATTCCACAAATGTTGATAAAGCTGTGAAAATAAACACGGCTTAGTAAATAAGAGAGCAGGGAGATTCTGTGAAGGAGGGTGGAGAGGCATTTTGAGAAATTCCAGTCTCACAGCCTATAATGTTGCATCAATTAAAATGAATGGATACTGACATCAACATCCAGTGGATGCTGGATTTCAGTCTATTGCAGTACAATTACAGACCTGGCACCTATCTGACAATGTGGAAAATTGCTCAGGCATGTTCTGTCCACATAAAGCAGGACAAATCTAATCCAATCATTTACCAGCCCTTCAGTCTACTCTCAATAAACAGCAAAGTGATGGAAGGTATAATTGACAGAGCGATCAAGTGGCACCTACACAAAACTAAACCATTCACTGATGCTCAGGCTAGACTCTACCAGCATCACTTGACTCCTAACCAAACATGGACAAAACAGCGGAACTGAAGTGGTGAGCGGAGAACAGCCACCACTGACATCAAGGCAGTAAGTCCCAGCAACATTGAAGTCAGTGGAAATTGGGTGAAAACTCCCCACTGGTTGGAGTCATACTTAACACAAATGAGGCTCGTTGTGATAACTAGACATCAACCATCTCATCGCAAGGCATCACTAGAAGAAATCTTCAGGGTTTTACCCTTATCCCAATCATCTACAGCTGCTTTATTGATGATTTTCTCTCCATTATAAGGTCAGAATTGAAGCCTGAACAGCATTCAGCAGCACCTGCATTCTCAGAATCTAAAGGAGTCCATGGCCACATCCTGCAAGACCGAGGCAACAGTCAGGTTTGGGCAGACAAGGGTCATGCAATGATCATCTCCACTAAGAAAGATCCAAGCATAACAAAGTGTAGAGCTGGATGAACACAGCAGGCCAAGCAGCATCTTAGGAGCACAAAAGCTGATCCTAGCATCCTCTCTTTATGTTCAACGGCATTAGCATTGCTGAATCCTCCACTAGCAACATCCTTAGTGTCACCATTGACCAGAAACTGAACTGGATAAACCACATATTGTAGCTACTAAATCAGGTCAAAGCCCAGGATTTCTGTGAAGACCATTCATGTCCTGACTCTCCATTGTCTGTCTACTATTTACAAGGCACAAGTCAAAAGCATGATACAATATTCTCCACCTGCCTGGATGAGTGTATCTCCAACAACATTCAAGAAGCAATAATCAACACAGTCTGTCTGATTGACAATCCATCAACATTCACTTCCTTCACTACCGATAAGACAATAAGACCAAAAGAAATAGGAACATTAAGCTATTTGGCCCCTTGAGCCTGCTCTAACATTCAATAGAATCATGGCTGATCCAATACTCCTTACATCCACTTTCCTGCCTTTTGCCATAACCCTTGCTTCCCCTACTGATCAAGAATCTGTCTACCTCAAACTTAAGTAGACACCTGAATTCTGTCCCCACAACTCTCTATGGTAAGGAGTTCCAAATGCCAACAACTCTCTAAGAGAAGAACAGAGAATAGGCACAGTACCACAGTGTGTACCATCTACATGACGCACTTCAGTAACTCATCAGTGCTGCTCAGGAAGGACATTCCAAATGCATGCCCTCTACTACCTGGAAGAACATGTTCAGCAGATATATGGGAACATCACTGCCTGCAAGTTGCCCTCCAAAACCTATGCCGTCCTAACTTGGGACTAAATCCTTATTTCTTCATTATGGCTCGGTCAAGATCTTGGACCTCCCTTCCTAATAAAATTGGGGTATCCTTCCACCACATGGACTCCAGTGGTTCAAGAAGAGAGCTCATCACCAACTGTTCACGGGCAATTAGAGATGAGCAACAGGTACTTGTCTAGCCAGTGATGTGCTACAAGTAAAGAGACTCTCTAACTCTGAGCATTACAAACCAATTAAAAAGGAAACAGGACAAGAAAAGGACTCTCTTTCTCATTCACCCAAAAGGTTAGAATTCCATCATGGTCAGAACAACAGAATCTCCATTCATCTACAAAGCTTAATGAACATGAAGCTGTTCACATTGTCGATGCTACCTGTAAGACTCATGGCAACAAGTGCAACACTCCAACATTGGCTCTTTGTGAACAATTCAGAGATTGATCCATATACTTTTTTAAAACATTGTACTCAGCTCTTGTTTCTCATCTGTGTGGAATGTGTTTTGCATCACAAATTCTCCTCACATTCAGTAATTAATAAACACAATGTCTTTGCAATTCAGCAAAAAAGTGGTTAAATTGGCTCCCTTTAAAATATCAGTTCTTTTGTGAGAAAAGTATCCAACAGGGAAAGGATTCCTTTTAAATTAACCTGTTATAATCAACTGAGAGGTTTGGTGAACAAAGACTGGGAGCCAGAGCAACCCTCTTCACCCGTGAGCTAAACAGTTTGGTATATTACATCCGGAACCATAATAATTGGTGAACCTAACCCAGATTCAGGTTGTAACACAATTCCTATTACTGATCACTAGACTGTGGCATCCTTTAAAACATAAACTATGTAGGGGAATCAGGCACTTACAAAGGCTAGACTTGAACAGTTGCTGACAGACATTGTCTATGTTCATGCATAACTGCCCTTAAAGTATTGTATCTCAGCAATAGCAAGTGCACTGTCAATCTCTTCTGAAAGTGGGGTGAAGGCAGAAAAACTAGAAGCGACAGGCCAAAATGGCATTGCCATTGTTGTACCCCACTCCTTAATCATGGGGATCACTTATTTCTACCATGTACATCCAAATTCATCCTCTCACTTAGTATGTACAGACATTAGTAGGGCCACATTTGGAGTACAATGTACAATTCAGGTTGCCCTGCAAAAGGAAAGATGTTACTAAGCTGGAAAGGGTGCAAAAAAAATTTACAAGGATGTTACTTAGACTGGGAGGATTTAGTTATAAGGAGAGGCTGGATTTGGCGCCACTCTTCCTCTGGAGCACAGGAGGCTGACTAGCATAGATAAGGTGAATAGTCAAGGTCTTTTCCCCAGGATAGGGGAATCCAAGAATTAAAGGGCATAGGTTTAGAGTGAGCAGAGAAAGATTTAAAAGGGACATGAGGAACAAGTTTTTCAAACAGAGTGTTGTGTTTATGGAATGAGCTGTCGGAGAAAGTGTCAGAGGCAGGTGAAATAACAACATTTAAAAGACATTTGATAGGTACATGGTTTAAATGCAGGTGAATAGGACTAGTTTAGTTTAGGAAAATTGGTTGGCATGGATGGGTCGGGCCAAAGGGCCTCTTTCCATGCTGAGTGGTTCTACGACTCTAATAAATACTGACATTCAAAAATGACTTGAAAAGGAAATATTTGCAGGGTAAGGATTAATTGGATAGCTCCTTTAAGGAGCTGACACAGAATGTCTTTCAATGTTGTTTGATTTGATAAATCTTGTGAATAATTTAGTCGCTCGAAGAAAAGCCTTCTGTTTATAAAGCACACTCAAATCAGACTCTGGTTCCTGGCACTACTAACCACTGAGCCACCATGCTGCCATTAGATCCCACCACTTCATCCCTTGATCACAGCTCTTGTTCCACGTAAATGAGCCTCACTACTCTACATTGAGTGAGTAAAATCCTCCAAAATAGAACCCAACATGATCAGGAAAGTCACAAAGCAAACCCCTCACCACAGGAATCAATCAACCCAAAACCTGCTTACTAGGTCACCGCACAAAAATAACTAAATCCCTCCCCCGTCACTCCAACAAATTTCCCTCAAAATAGCAACCTATTCCTATGACACTAGTAGCCTTAGTGAACAAAAAAGTGTTCTGAAGAAGGGTCACTGGACCTGAAATATTGACTCTGCTTCATCTGCACAGATGCTGCCAGATCTGATGAGTTTCTCCAACAATTTCCGTTTTTGGCAATCAGGATTAAGGAAAATCCCAAGGTGTTCTATATACAATTAAGGAGCAAGATAGTAGCTAGGAAACGGTAAATTCACTGAGAGACAATGGAGGTAATTTATACATGGAGCTAGGGGAAGTGGGTGAGATCCTTAATAAATACTTTACATTGGTATTTCCAAAGGAAAAGGACATGCTGGATGGTGAGTCTCCGAATGGTTATGCTGATATTCTAGGGCATATCGGTATAAAAAAGGAAGAGGTTATGGATGTTTTGAAAGACAAAGTAGGCGAGTCCCCAGGACCTGATGAGATCTATCCCAGATTACTGAAAAACACAGGTCGGGAAATTGCTGGGGCCTTGAACAAAATCTTTGTACCCTCTTTAGTCACGGGAGAAGTCGCAGAGGACTGGAGAATAGCCAACAATTTTCCTTTGTTAAAGAGGGGAAATTATAGGCCAATGAACCTTAGGTCAGTGGTAGAAATATTATTGGACAAGATTCTTAGGGCCAGGATTTTGTGAACTTCTATCAGGTCGGCCCTCATCCTTTGAAGTTTAAGTGAAAACAAACCAAGTGTGTCCAATCTGTCCTCGTATCTAATACCCTCCAAACCAGGCAATATCCTGGTAAATCATTTCTGTACCCACTCCAAAACTTTTACATACTTTTGGTAGTATGGTGACCAGAATTACACACATGACTCTAAATGCTGCCTATCTAACATTTCAAACAGCTGCAACATTACATGCCAATTTTTATACTCTATGCATTGACTGATGAAGGCAAATATGCCATATGGCTTCTTGACCACCTTATCAACTTTCAGGGAATTGTGAACCTGTATGCCTAGATCCCTCTGTATGTAGATGCTACTAAGGTTTCTGCCATTTACTGTAACTCTCCCCCCTACATTAGAATGCATCACCTCACATTTGTCTGGATTAAACACATCTGCCATTTATCCGCCTGAGTCTGTAGCCTATTTATATCCAGTTGTATTCACTAGCAACCCTCCTCACTATGAGCAATTCCCCAAACTCTATGTCATCCACACACTTACTAATCGGACTACCTACATTGTCCTCCAAATCGTTTACATGTATTACAAACAACAAGTGCCCCGGCACCCATACTTGCAGAATACCACTAGTCACAGATCTCCACTCAGAAAAATACCCTTCCATCGTAACTTTTTGTCTTCTATGACTAAGCCAGTTCTATTTTACCAGCTCACCACAGATCCAATGTGACTTTACCTTTTGTACCAGCCTGCCATGAGGCATCTTGTTGAAATCCATGTAGACAACATCCACTGCCTTATCCTCATCAATCATCTTTGCCACTCCTCAAAAATCTCAATCAAGTTTGTGAGACATGACCTTCCCCACATAAAGCCTTGCTGCCTATAACTAATCAGTCCTTTTTTTTCCAATAGTTAGTAAATCCAGCATTTGGAGTCATGTGTGCAGTTCTGGTCATCACATTACCAAAAGTATATGGAAAGTTGCTGCAGTGCATCTTGTAGACTGTACATTTGACAAATCTCAACTTCTCATTTAAAGTGACTTTGGTGCCATTGTTTAAGCCTAAGGCTGCATCTTGATGCCTTGTGGCAATGGCTGCCCTGAAAGAGGGTGTTGATGGCACAGAGTTCGTTTAAGGCACAAAGTTTAAGAAGACATTGCTCCTTATCATTGTTCTTACCCACAGCATGTTGACTGAGGCAGGTTATCCATTCTGCCCAATGTGAGCTGAAGCCACACAGATGGATCGTCTCTGGCCATTTCAAATGCTCCTCAGTACATTACCCAGGGAGTTGCAGGAATGTCTTTTGTCTGAGACGCTAGCAGACAGAGCTGGTACCTTGGACATTAACTATGCCTCCATTGGATGACAATCGCAGGAGATTTGCTACTGGTAACTCAACTGAGTGTGTCAGCCAAGTGCTTATTGCAAACACTATGCCACAGATACAGCGTGGGGCCTTCGGTGCTCTATGTTTCTGTCACAAATGGACAGAGTAACAACATTAACAGCGAGCTTGGATAGCTCATGTTTGGTGAGGGGTTTGGAATACAGCTCATTGTTCATACCAAGATATATGCTCCCTCAACTCCAGCTTTCAGATCGAAAGGTTCCCCCAGATGGGGCAAACACAGGGAGCACACTCCTCTAAACCTCGGAGTCCAGAACCAGGGGACATAGTCTAAGGATATGGGGGAGGAATGAGATGATGAAAAATTTTGTCACCCAGATAATGGGAGAGACTGCGGAGTTGTCTGCCACAGGAAGAGGTTGAGGTCAAAACATTAAATGTAGATACTGACAAAAAGATCAAAGGATATAAAGTGAACAGGGGAACAGAGTACTGAGTAGGATGATTAGCCATGTTGAATGGTACAGCAGGTTTGAAGGGCCAAATGGCCTGGTTCAGAGCCTATTTTCTATGGTGTGTTTCTGTGTTAGGTTACCTTTCTCGGTTTGCTGTACAGACTGAGGTTACAAAGTGCTAGTTTGGTTTGACTTGATTTATTATTGTCACATGTACCTAGGTACAGTGAAAGGTTTCATTTTTGGTGGAGTTCAGGCAGATCATTACCATACAAGGTGCATAAGGGTAATGTAACAGAGTGAGGAACACACTGTAACAGTTGCAGAGAAAGGTGCACAAAGAGCAAGATCAACTTTCAATTTAAAATTTGAGAGGCCCATTCAAAAGTCAATAACAGCAGGGAAGAACCTGTTCTTGAAACTGTTGGTATGTGTGTTTAAGCCTTTGTATGTTCTGCCTGATGGAAGAGATTAGAAGAGGTTATAACCGTGGTAGGAGGAGTTTTTGATAATGTTGGCTGCCTTCCTGAGACAGTGAGAAGCGTAACTGGAGTCAATGGATGGAAGGTTGGCTTGCATGATGGTCTGGGTTGTGTTCGCAATTCTCTGTCATTTCTTATGGTCCTGGGCAGAGCAGTTGCCCGAACCAAGTCATGATGTATCAGGATAGAATGTGTAGATTCATGTATCCACTCAGTTTTGGAGACTAGCATCTACATGAAAGCCTGGTTGGTTGCAGGAGTTATCAGAAGATACTAACTTGATGGAGACACCAAGATCCCATGGTCAGGTTACATCCTTAGCCAATAACGTTTCATGCTGCCGTTGTACTTAGGCATCAGTCCTCAGGGGACCAGAATGTCACAGATATGGACATGGCCTTGTGCTCCAAGTGTATCATTCCTGGGGCCTCTCAAATGGTAGCTTTTTTCTCTCCCTTGCTTGCCCCAATCACCACCAATCACTCAGTGCCTGTGGTGAAATTCAGCCTAGTCTAAAATCACCCATCACAAAAAAGTTAAATTAAATTTAAACCCTGCACACCGGACTTCCAACTCTACAACTTAATCTTCACAATATCACTGTGGACATGTTAACAGATAGTGATCCAGAGGCTTTGACTAAGAATCCATAAGATGCGACGAATTTAAATTCAATTAAGACTGGACCTGGCCATAATGGACATCTGAGTAGCTACTTGTAGTAAAATAAATATCAGAGCAGTGGGGGGTCATTCAAAAACTAAATGGGTGAGGATGCAGCGCTGACCCATTTCAACTATAATCCACCAGCCCCTACTAAACAAGTCTTTGTTTGTTGGATAATAATTATGGGCCAGGGCATACGAAAGGCTCCTGAGATGCTGCTGGGCCTGCTGTGTTCATCCAGCCTCACATTTTATTATCTTGGATTCTCCAGCATCTGCAGTTCCCATTATCACTCACACGAAAGGCTTCCTTGCTCATTTTTACACGGGATGTTTTAAAGCCACCTCAGAGAATAGGTCAGCGTGTCATACTGGGAGAAATGGAAAACAAGCCCTCTTGCTATATTTGAGAGATGAGCTTTGTGGCAGAAAGTCTTGATGCATTCGAACTGCTCAGGTAAAGCTGGGCAAGTGTCACATGAACCGCAGGTAGCTCCCTGGAAGAATGGGAAGATGCAATTATGGCAAATTTAACTTGGAGACCCATCTCAAATCAGTCAATGTGCCACAGGCCATGGCTACCATCAAGGCTTCAAGTAAACCATTAGCAACTGAGTGCCTATACTCAATAGCTGCATCATAAATGTGTACTTCTGTTTAGACCCTCCGTAAGCAGACAGGTTCCATTCATATAACTTAATGAGCACATAACAGGTCCCAAAAATACATCAATGTTTAAATGGACAATGGGTAAAGGTTCCTTTGACCGACACAAAACGCTCTTTCTTTTCCCTTTACATTCCCCTCGAACACACCCCTCTTCCCCAAACACACGCACACACCTTTTTCCCAGGAATGGAGACGTTCAAAAGGCAAGTGTACGGTCTTTCAATCAGTTGACTGGGTAGCTGCCCCGCCCACTCTGAGGCCAAAGTCTATACACACACACACACCTGTAGGAAAATCCAACACAAACATTTTCACAAACCACATTGCCTGCTTGGTGAGTTCTATACAGAGCCTGTCCTTTCTCTCCGGGAAGTCAACAGAGCGTCCCAGAGCGCGGGGACATTTGACAGTAAACAGCTTGAGGAATCTTACTATCTATGAGGAAGGAGGCAGCATTTTGACGTGTTTGTGGTGAGAGACCACAGTTGGCTGTCAGGCAGAAATCTGTATCCTGGTCTGCTTAAATCTGTGTGCGAGGGTTGGACCTGTGTGAGCAACCTGTTTGGTCACATTCCCCCAGTGTGACAAGTACAGAGTGGCAGTTTCGTAAACGGCTCTGCGTGTCTGTCTCTAAAATAAAAACCGGCGGCAGGAAGACCGCTGAGGGAACCTTCTATTTGTTAGGGCTGTGGACATTGCTTCGGCGGGGTTGCTGTGAGGATCTGGCCCTATGGCAGAGAGAGGCGAGCCACTGTGAAGTGTTTCTTCCCCAGCGCAGGGGCATCGAGTGTGAGGCTATCATCCTGCTTCAGTGGGAGGGTGTCTCGGCTGACAGGAGCTCAGGGCGCCACTACACTGTGAGTCAGTTCGATGTCTTACAAGTATTCCATCTTTTTGCTTATAAACATTGAAAAATACATCACCTTTCTGAAGCAAAAAAGTCTGTAAATCGAAAGCTTATTCACTAGTCTTGTCGAGTGAACAAGTTATCTTTAAGGTCGAACTTGCAACTTTAATCTTGCTTTATTAGAAAGGAGATCACAGTTAGGATTTAGATCGAAAGGAAAATGAATGTTGTCTGTACTTGTGCCTGTCGGGTATTTAATTGTAACTTGATACAGTAATCCTTACCTTGATTCTGTATCAGATTTCTTTTGACTTATTTGGCAAATTTTTGCTCGTGGTTTTGTTTCCGAGTTAATTAAAAATTTCCTGCTGGAATACTGAGTTCCTTCCTGCACCTGGAGGTACTGAACCAGTCATTGTCGAGGTACACTCCATTCCAGGAAAATCTACGGTAGCAAAGGAGATAGTAGGAGATAACAAGGTGCAGAGCTGGATGAACACAGCAGGCCTGACAGGAAAACTGACACTTCAGGCCTGAACCCTTTTCGGAAATGGGGGGGGGAAGGGGATTCCGAAATAAATAGGGAGGGGGGGGTGCGGCTAAGGTGGACAAAGGAGCAGATAGGTGGAGAGGAGGCAGACAGGTCAAAGAGGCGGGGATGGAGCCAGTGAAGCTGAATGTAGGTGGGGAGGTAGGGAGAGGATAGGTCAGCCCAGGAAGGATGGACAGGTCAAGGGGGCGGGATGAGGTTAGTAGGTTGGAGATGGGATTGGGGCTTGAGGTGGGAGGAAGAACAGGCTAGGGAGGCGGGGACGAGCTGGGCTGGTTTTGGGATGCAGTGGGGGAAGGGGAGATTTTGAAGCTTGTGAAATCGACATTGATACCATCGGGCTGCAGGGTTCCCAGCGGAATATGAGTTGCTATTCCTACAACCTTCGGGTGGCATCTGAGCAAGGGAGAAGTGTCTTTACCATCAGGGAGGTAAGTGCCAACACTGTGCTTTGTGAGTGTCTCAGTGATAGACGGTAATTCTAGAATCACTTTTATTAGTCTATAGTCTAATTTGGTGGGTGGCAAATGTCACCCCTTTATTTGTAAAGGGAGGGAGAAAAAAAGAGAAAGAACAGAGATTATAGACCAGTTAGCTGAACATCAGTGGGGAAAATACTGGAGTTCCAATATTAAAGCTGTGGCAGAAGCAGTGAACGTAATGCATTAGGATTTTCAGAAGGTTTTGATAAGGACCCTCATAAGCAGTTAAAATGTGTGGATGAGGTGAATGTATTGGCATGGATCCAGAGTTGGTTGCTAGACAGAAAGCAGACTGTGGGAACTAATGGGTCTTTTTTTCTGAGTGGCAGTCAGTAACTAGTGGGGTACAGAGATCACTGTTTGGCTATTCACAATTTGTATTAATCACCTGGATTATGAAACCACATGCAACATTTCCAAGTTTGCTGATGACACAAAAGTGTGCAAGATTGAGTTATGACGGGGAGCAAGGCAGTTTCAAGGTGATTTCAACAAGTTGAGTAAGTGGGCAAACACATGGCAAATATAATGTGAAGTTATTAACTTTGGTGTGAAAAACAGAAAATCAAAGCTTTACTTCAATTGTAATTGTACACCAGTCAATGATAGACAGGCAGGTGTAGCAAGTAATGAGGAGTGTAAATAGTATATTCGCCTTCATTGGAAGAAGGCCTGGGTTCCGAAATGTGGATGTCTTACTGCAATTATACAGGGCCACACCTGGACCTCATCTGGAGTAGTGCTTGCAGCTTAGGTCTCCCCACGAGGAAAGATTTACTTTTCATAGATGGAGTGCAGCAGAGGTTCACTCGGCTGATACCGGGATGGCAGGACTGTCCTTGGAGACACGGTAGTTCAACTGGGCCTGTATTCACTAAGGTTTAGAAGAATGACAGGGGATCTGATTGAAATATATAAAATTCTATAGGAATGGACAGACTAGATGCAGGAAGGATGTTTTCCCTGGTTGGTAAGTCTACAGTCTCAGGATATGGGGTGGGGTATTTAGGACTGAGATGAGGAAAACCTTCTTCAATGGGGAGTGAAGTTGTGGAATTCACTGTCACAGAAAACTATTCCTGCCAAGTCAGTGAATGCATTCAATACAGAGAGAGATATATAAAGTTTTAATTTGTAAAGATATCACAGGGTATTGGGAGAAAGCAGGTATATGGTATCGAGATAGAAGATCAGCCATGAACATATTGAAGGGTGGAACAAGAGTCTGTGTGGAGCTTGCACATTCGCACCCGTGTCTGCGTGCGTTTCCTCCCGCAGTCAAAAGATGTGTAGGTTAGGTGGGTTGGTCGGTCATGGGAAATTACTCATATTGTCCAGGGGAAATGTAGGATTACAAGGATAGGGTAGGCAAATGGGCCTGGGTGGGATGTGCTTCAGAGGGTCCACATGGGCTGAGCAGCCTACTTCCAAGCTGTATGATTCTATGATTTGTTAACAAAGCGCTTGTTGGAAGCAGCATCAAGTGGAGTGATTGTAAATGGGTTGTTACTGTGCTATGCATTTTCTGAGGCAGAATTTCATGCACTCACCTTGAAACACCTCACCCCCCACCCTTTGTGGTGTTATTTCCACTGAGCCAAATAGTTCAGCTGGGCACTATTGTTTATCTTAGCAGTACCTGATTAAAAAGGGGAAACTTCAGGCCATTGTGATTCATATCCACAACCATTGATGTGACTATGGGATGAGGGCAGGAATAATGTGATGCCTCATGTTATGGAATAACCTCCTGCCTCACTGTGAAAGCTTGGACCTGACTGATGCCCACTCAAGTGAGGCTCAGTGGACGAAAGGTGTCTAAGAAATTAACAGCCATCAAAGACCCAAACGTCAGGAGCAGAAAAAATTGTTGCAAAAAATAAAAATATGAGAGACTGGCTAAGAGGTCAGTTATTGAATAATGATTAGCTAAGGATGATATTTAATACAGTAATATCATTGATAGGATGTCAACTTACATCATAAAAAGTCAGAATAAAACTGTACGAGATGAGAAATGTCATATGAACCTGAATATTAGGTTTCACCCTTGTAATTATTCCCTTCTGTTTTCCAATACGTAAAATATATGCCACAGAGTTCATTTAGTTTGTCTTTGGCTGCACTTCTGCTTCTGGAAATGATGGTAGTGTAAGGAAAGTGTCAATCAGTTTTGTGTTTTATTTGGTCTTTTGGAGCAAACTGTTGTGGATCAAGGTGGAATTTCCTTATTCCTTTGCAATCAGACTGGGAGGTGTGGAGTAGGTAGCTGCTAATCAGATGGCATTGGAAGGACAGCCTGATGCCCTTCTGCATTGTGAATTTCACCAGCATCAGGATTTCAGAGACATGGTTGTCCAGTGGATGGATAATTGCGCTAATTAAGTGTTCTCTCACAGAATATGTTTTGCCCCAGCATATTTACTGGTGTCAGGCATTTCTGTCACCTTGTGATGCGACCGGGACAAACAATGACAGCCTCCCTGTGGGAACGAGAGTTGTGTGTGTGTTTGAAGACAGTAAAGACTGCAGATGCTGGAAGTTAGAGTCAATAAATGTGGAGATGGAAAAGCACAGCAGATCAGACAGCATCCGAGGAGCAGGACAGTCAGAAGTTTCAGGCTGAAACCCTTTGTCAGCACCAAGCCCGAAACGTTGACTTTCCTGCTCCTCAGATGCTGTCTGACCTGCTGTGCTTTTCCAGCTCCACATTTATTGACTCTAGCTTCCAACATCTGCAGTCCTTGCTGTCTTAAAGTAACTGAAAACCATACTATGAAATCACTTCTAAGGATGCTCACCTTGAAAAAGTTTTCCTGCTCCCTCTGAAGAGAGCTCAGAGAGTCTCTCTTCCACTGCACCCCACTAGTCATCTCTTCTGCCCTGAAGTCCTCATGAAGGGTTTCAGTCCAAAACTTGACTTCTCTGCTCCTCGGATGCTGTCAGACCTGCTGTACTTTTCAGCCTCACGTATATTGACTTGTGAGTGACTTTATATGTCAGTGTGTGTGTTTGTGTGTCTGTGTATCACAAAGAACAAAGAAAATTACAGCAGAAACAGGCCCTTCAGCCCCCCCAAGCTTGCGCCAATCGAGATCCTGTATCTAAACCTGTCGCCTATTTTCCAAGGATCTGTATCCCACTGCTCCCTGTCCATTCATATATCTGTCTGGATGCATCTTAAGTGACACTACCATGCCCGCCTCTACCACCTCCACTGGCAACATGTTCCATGCACCCATCACCCTCTGTGTAAAGAACTTTCCACACACATCTCCCTTAAACATTTCCCCTCTCACCTTGAAATCGTGACCCCTAGCAATTGAGCCCCCCATTCTGAGGAAAAAGCTTCCTGCTATCCATCCTGTCTATACCTCTCATGATTTTGTAGACCTCGGTCAGGTCCCCCCTCAACCTCTGTCTTTCTAATGTAAATAATCCTAATCTACTCAACCTCTCTTCATAGCTAGCACCCTCCAAACCAGACAACATCCTGGTTAAACTCCTCTTGACCCTCTCCAAAGCGTCCACATCCTTTTGGTAATGTGGTGGCCAGAACTATACGCAATATTCCAAATGTGGTTGAACCAAAGTCCTACACAACTGCAACATGACCTGCCAACTCTTGTACTCAGTACCCTGTCCAATGAATGAAAGCATGCCGTATACCTTCTTGACCACTCTATCAACCTGCATTTCCACCTTCAGGGTACAATGGACCTGAAAACCCAGATCTTTCTGTGCATCAATTTGACCCAGGGCTTTTCCATTTACTGTACAGTTTGTTCTTGAATGGGATCTTCCAAAATGCATCACCTTGCATTGGCCTGGATTGAACTCCATCTGCCATTTCTCCACCCAACTCTCCAATTATCTATATTCTTCTGCATTCTCCAACAGTCCCCTTCACTATCTACTACTCCACCAATTTTATTGTCTTCCGCAAACTTGCTAATCAGACTATCTATACCTTCCTCCAGATCATTTATGTATATCACAAACAACAGTGGTCCCAACACAGATCCCTGTGAAACACCACTGGTTGCAGTTCTCCATTTTGAGAAACTCCCTTCCACTACAACTCTGTCTCCTGTTGCCCAGCCAGTTCTCTATCCATCTAGCGACTAGACCCTGGACCCTGCAACTTCGCTTTCTCCATCAGCCTACCATGGGGAACATTATCAAGCACCTTACTGAAATCCATGCATATGACAACTACAGCCCTTCCCTCATCTATCAACTTTGTCACTTCCTCAAAGAATTCTATCAAGTTGATAAGACATGACCTTCCCTGCAGAAAACCATGCTGCCGATCACTAATAAGCCCATTTACTTCCAAATGTAAGTAGATCCTATCCCTCAGCAGCTTCCAGAACACTGATGTCAGGCTCACCGGTCTATAGTAACCTGGATTATCCTTGCTACCCTTCTTAAACAACAGGTCAGCATTAGCAATTCTCCAATCCTCTGGGACTTCACCCGTGCTGAAGGGTGCTACAAAGATATCTGTTAAGGCCCCAGCTATTTCCTCTCTTGCTTCCCTCATGCAACCTGTGATAGATCCCATCCAGACCTGGGGACTTGTCCACCCTAATGCTGTTTAGAATACCCAGCACTCCCCCCCCCCCCCCCCCCCCCGGCCCGTCCTTATACCAACTTGACCTAGAGTAATCAAATATCTATCGCTTACCTCAACATCTGTCACGTCCCTCTCTTCAGTGAATACTGACACAAAGTACTCGTTAAGAATCTCACTCATTTTCTCTGACTCCTCGCATAACTTCCCTCCTTTGTCCTTGAGTGGGCGAACCCTTTCTCTTGTTACCCTCTTTCTCCTTATGTATGAGTAAAAGGCTTTGGGATTTTCCTTAACCTTGTTTGCTAAAGATATTTCATGACCCCTTTTAACCCGCTTCATTCTTCGTTTCAGATTGGTCCTACTTTCCTGATATTCTTCCAAAGCTTCATCTGTTTTCAGTCGCCTAGACCTTATGTATGCTTCCTTTATCCTCTTTGCCAGTTTCACAATTTCATCTTTCATCCATGATTCCCTAATCAGGCCCTTACTATCCCTCATTTTCACAGGGACATGTCTGTCCTGCAATTTAATCAACCTCTCTTTAAAAGCCTCCCACATATCAAATGTGGATTTACCCTCAAACAGCTGCTTCCAATCCACATTCCCCAGCTCCTGCCAAATTTTGCTATAGTTGGCCTTACCCCAATTCAGCACTCTTCCTTTAGGACCCCTCTTTGTTAATCAATATTCTAAAACTTACAGAATTGTGATCAATATTCCCAAAGTAATCCCCTACTGAAATTTCAACCACCTGGCCAGGCTCATTCCCCAACACTAGGTCCAGTATGGCCCCTTCCTGAGTTGGACTATTTACATACTGCTCTAAAAATCCCTCCTGGATGCTCCTTACAAATTCTACTCCATTTAAACCCCTAAAACCAAGTGCATCCCAGTCAATGTTGGGAAAATTAAATTCTCCCATCACCACCACCCTGTTGCTCCTACATCTTTCCATAATCTGTGGACATATTTGTGCCTCTATCTCACGCTGGCTGTTGAGAGGCCTGTAGTACAGCCCCAACATTGTTACCGCACCCTTCCTATTTCTGAGCTCTACCCATATTGCCTCACTGCTCGAGTCCTCCATAGTGCCCTCCCTCAGCACAGCTATGATATCCTCTTTGACCAGTAATGCAACTCCTCCACCCCTTTTAAAAACCTCCCTCTTTATCCTGCCTGAAACATCTATATCCTGGGATATTTAGTTGCCAATCTTACCCTTCTCTCCAATAAATATCAGTAATAGCAATAACATCATACTCCCAGGTACTAATCCAAGCCCTAACTGCATCTGCCTTACCTACTACACTTCCCGCATTAAAACAAATGAACCTCAGACCACCTGTCCCTTTGCATTCATCACTGTAGATTCGCCAACTTTAGGTACATTTAAGTCATCATTGGATAAGCATATGGACGTACATGGAATAGTGTAGGTTAGATGGGCTTGTGATCGGTATGACAGGTCAGCACCACATCGAGGGCCGAAGGGCCTGTACTGTGCTGTTATGTTTTATGTTCTATCTGCTCTCTGCTTCGTCTTCCCCTTCGTCACACTGACTTCATCATCTAGTTCCTGTATATGTATGTCTGTTTGTGTTCATGTGACGTTTGTGTATTTGAGTTTGTGAAATAAGAACCAACAGCATGGATTTAAGACAAGTTTGGGGTTTATGGTCATTTGATGAAAAGTGAATTATTTCCATAAGGGAAAGGTTAATATCATGCACCCGGTTTAAATTTTTCATTCAGTTATAACTTGCTGAATATGTTTTTTTGGAAGTATTGACAAGGTTTAAGCGTCCTCTATAAAAGCATGGTATCTGTGCACATATAGAACCACATCAAGATCCGCTGTTGAACAGACAACATAGCTTCCAGCACATTTCTGTTTGTCAGATTACTGATTTCTTTGCATGCATGCAGCCAGCCATTAAATTCTTGGATTTCAGATTGAGACTTGTGTTTATGTGGCAACTTTCAGTATGTCAATGGTCAGTAACCAGTTAATCTGGTTTTGCTGGCATTGGTTGAGAAGTACATGTTAGAATGGGAATTTCCCTAGCATATTTCATGCAGTGTTGCAGCATCTTTTACACTTACGAGAACAGCTTGATGTGGCTTCAGTTTAACACTTCATTGAAAAAAACTGTGCCTTTACTATCATGGCCATCCTTCAATGCTACACTTAAATCCCATCTTACATTTCTGCCGTCCATACTAGGACTGGAAGGTCATATGGATCAGTTGTTCGCACGCTGCCTTACAATGCTAGTGTCCTGTGTTTGATGCCAGTGTTGGGCGACTGTGTGGAGTTTGCACATTACCCCTGTGTCTGCATGGGTTGCCTTCCACAGATATGCACGTTAGGTAGATTGGATGTGGAAAATGCAAGGTTACAGGGATAGGATAGGATGTTCTTTGGAGGGCCATTGTAGACATTTTGGGCCAAATGGCCTGCTTCCACACTGTAGGGATTCAATGAACTGGCTGCATTTTGAGTAAAGCACAAGACTGCTATGATCTGAACTAGACTGTCATTTCTGAAAAGCCACAAGCCAATTCAACATCTACGAATGCTCCAAAGAAGACTCATCGGGCAAAAATGTTAATTCTGCTTTCTGTCTCTCAGATGCTACCAGACCTGATGAGTTTCTCCAGTAATTGCTGTTGTTGTTTTAAAATATAGGTTGGTTTGTATGAAATACAGTTTATGTGTTTTGATGCATGATTTCCTTTCTGAATGCTTAACACATCTGAAGACAATTATTAAATGCATTAATGTTGATCTCTAAAGGTTGCAGGAACAGCAAGTCATATTCCGCTTGGGAACCCTGCAGCCCAATGGTATCAATGTGGACTTCACCAGCTTCAAAATCTCCCCTTCTCCCACCGCATCCCAAAGCCAGCCCAGTTCCTCCCCTCCCCCCACTGCATCACACAACCAGCCCAGCTCTTCCCCTCCCCCCACTGCATCCCGAAACCAGCCCAGCCTGCCTCTGCCTCCCTAACCTGTTCTTCCTCTCACCCATCCCTTCCTCCCTCCCCAAGCCGCACCTCCATTTCCTACCTACTAACTTCATCCCACCTCCTTGACCGATCCGTCTTCCCCAGACTGACCTATCCCCTCCCTACCTCCCCACCTATACTCTCCTCTCCACCTATCTTCTTTTCTCTCCATCTTCGGTCTGCCTCCCCATCTCTCCCTTTTTATTCCAGAACCCTCACCCCATTCCCCCTCTCTGATGAAGGGTCTAGGCCTGAAACGTCAGCTTTTGTGCTCCTGAGATGCTGCTGGGCCTGCTGTGTTCAGGCCTGCTGTGTTCATCCAGCTTCACACTTTATTATCTTGTAAATCTGATGTTGTTTTTCACCTTTATCTTTTTGGACTCACGTCTTATTTCTAATCAGTGTTGCATTGTTAACTCTGCTCATGTTTACTAATTAATAAATTCACACTTTGTTAACTCAAAGAAAGTCCAGTTAACTTGACTGTTTTTAAAATTTAAGTTAATTTATGTCTGAGAGAAAAGCGCCCCCAACCCACAAGGGTATCTTTTCTAAACCTTGTTACAACCAGAAAGGGGCAGGTGAGTAAAGAAAGGGGGTCAGTTCATCCCTCCTCACCTTCCTGAACAGTTTGGGATGTCTCATCTGGAACTCATCTCATCTGACTGTTTCAGTTCTGGTCACTACATTACAGGATGGATGTGGAGGCCTTGGAAAGAGTCCAGAAGAGCTTTGCCAGGATGCTGCCTGTATTAAAGGGCATGAGTTATAACAAGAGGCTAGAAAAACTTGTATTATTTTCTTTGGAGTGGCAGAGGCTGAGAGAAAACACGATAGAAGTCAATAAAATTATAAGATGCATAGATAGGGTTGACGGTCAGAATCTTTTTCCCAGAGTTAGACAGTCTAACACTAGGAGGCATGCATTTAAGGTGAGAAGGAGAAAGTTCAAAGGAGATGTGAGGGGCAAGTTTTTTTACACAGTTGTAGGTGTCTGGAACATGCTGCCGGTGGTAGTGGTGGAGGCAGACATGATAGGAGCATTTAAGGGACTTCCAGATAAGCAAATGTATATGCAAGGAATGGAGTGATACAGACCAAGGGCAGGCAGAAGTTTAATTTGGCATCATGTTCAGCAAACAATCATGGGCCAAAGGGCCTGTTCCTATGTTGTACTGTTCTATGTTCTAACTGTGACAGATTTTGGAACTTTGCCTGAGGTCTGGTTTTACCAAGTTAGACTGAATTAGCACAACACCTTTTCTATCTTTAGTAAACATTAGAAACCATGTCTGTCAAGTTGTGATCAATGAGTGTATGCCTTATGAATGTGATTGCATTCTGAATTATGTGGACTCAATTTGGTGGAATGTTTGTGGATAGATTTCATTTGTTAATGATCCATTCAAACCCTGGAGATTTGTGGTGTAACTAATGGGAAATGAGCTATTTACTTTGGCAATCTCTGTAGTCCCAAAGATGTGACATAAAGAAAGGGAGAAGGAACACGCATTCAATTCACTTATCATGAACATAGGTCATCCCAAAATGATTTACAGTCAACAAAAATGTTTTAAAGTGTAGTCACAGTGATTACGTAGAAAATAAGACAAACTGTTTGCTGCACCAAGATTCCTAAAACAGCAAAATGATCATTAGCAGATAATCCACTTTAACGAAATTGATTGTGCAATAAATAGTGACCATAGCTCCACTGCTATTTCACAATAGTTCCATGAGATATTTTACCATCTTCTTTAGGCAGAGAGAAACTGAGTTTAATGTTGCGTTAGAAGGACAGCATGTTAGACCTATTATTATTTGCATCATGATGATGGGCTGATTGATCTGATGCTGTTTTGGAAATTGCAATGAATCTGAGTAGCATTTTGCACATTACAAGTGACAGGCAATGACCACCTCCAACGAGATCATAAGACCAAAAGACACATGAGCAGAAGTAGGCTATTCGCACATTGAGCGTACTCTACCATTCAACTGGATCCTCAATCCCACTTCTTTGCCTTTTGCTCATTCATAATTCATTAATTCCCTTACCAATTAAAAATCTACCTCAGCTTTCAAGAAGCATAACACTCCAGCCTCTCTATCTCTCTGTAGTAATGAATTCCACAGAGGCGCTACCCTCTGAGAGAAGAAATTCCTCCTTGTTTCTGCCTAAAATCTCTGTTTTAAATAAGAGACAACCTGCCCCTTACCGCTTGGCATTTAATGGCATTACCAAAGCTGAATAGTCCACTATCATCAACCTGGTGATCACCAAGGACCAGAAACCGATCTAGGTGAACCATATAAATATTGTGACCACAAGAACAGGTCAGAGACTACGAATTTTATGGCAAGTGAGTCACCTCCTGTCTCAGCAAACAATACAAATTAAGGAGAACGATATAGTTTCTCCTCTTGCCCGAATGAGTGCAACTCCAACAATATTCAATAACTTTGATACATCCAGGTCAAAGTAGCTCAGTTGATTCAACCCCAATCTTCAAAATCCAGTCCTTCCACCACCACTGCACAATGGCAGCAATGTATAACCTACAAAATGCATTGCAACAACTCATCATGGCTCCTTAGACCAAAACTTATCCCACCTAGAGGAACAACGGCAGCAGATATTTAGAATCACCACCATTTGTAGGTTGCACTGCAAGCCACACACCATCCTGACTGGAGCAATATTGCTGTTCCTTCATTGTGATTGGGTCAAAATCCTGGAATTGCCTCCCAAACAGCACTGTATGGTGTACCTACACACAAGACTGCAGTGGTTCAAGAAGGCAGCTTACCACCATCTATCAAGAGCAATTAGAGATGAACATTAAATGTTGAAGTAGCTAGCAATGTCTATGTCTGATGAATGAATATATTGAAAAAATACTCCCTCACTGTGGTTCCACATTCTTCTAATCTCCAGGAGTAGAAGTGAAGAAATGCTAAATGGAGACTGCTGGGAATAGGAAAGATGAGCTATCAACATGTACTTTTAGTGGAAAGTGTTGTTGCTGGTGGCTATTTCCCATTAATCACTCAATATGGTTAGATTGATGGCCCGGTGAAGTGATTGAAAAGGGTGTACAAAATTAGATTTCATACTTTAAGCAATCAACAACTGGGCAGATTTTTATTAAACCCTTTGAAAATAGTACAGGTACAATGGGCCAAATAGATTCCTTCAATGCTGCATCTTTCTACGTAAGCTTCATAATTTCCAACCAACAAATCTTTTCGCTACTTCAGATTATTACCCACAGAAAATAAAGATATCAACTAATTGGTTCATCATTCACAGGTGATTTCTCTATTGTAAAATGTGTGGCAAAATCCATTGCATATACCACAGCTTCATACGTGAGATTAATTCTACTGGGCTGTCTAAAATCAGTACTTTATGGTGAGATGAATTAGCTGTGGTTAATTTAACAAGAAACTAAAATGATGTTTCTTTGGAAAGTCTATCCTTTTTATAAGTTATAAAATCTAACCACCGTTGCTGCAAAAGTATGTGATGAGAATTAAAGCTGTTAGATATGATTGCAGTTCCTGCAGTGTTGGTTGCATTTAGTGAAGATTCATCTGTGAAAATAATGGAAACGGTAAGAGGTTTAGGGTTAAGATGATTTTGATGTGCAGGCTTTGTACGGAAGTCAGAGATGAATCTGCTCCATTTGGTCTGTGCAGCGATTTGATCAAAGAACCCTAATTTCAGTAAAATCGCTTTACAATTGTTGTCACAATCAAGTTCCTTCTTAGCTAAGTGATAAGGACAGTCCTGTATGGGACTGAACCATGGAAAACAAGAAGGTCCCTCAAATGAAATCCTGTTCTGTCCTAAATTAGCAAATCTCAGAAAGATTGTTAACATAGACCTCAGGGCCAAGGTTAGTGGTCATTATTGCTAATCTATGATTCTGGATCAAAGGGTCACATAATGGCTCATAGTATGATTGTCACACAGAAGAATAGCATGCACTAACCACACTCTGACAGAGCACATTCTATTGAGCGATTCAATTGAATAAAAAGTCAAGCCCATTCCTAAAGAAATATAGCCCATTAACCTGTTCCTCCAGATGAGAAGAGATTGACAAGCTACATAGTCACATAAAATAAGAACTGAAAAAAAAATTCTTGGGTTTACCATCATTTTTTCATAACAGCACGCTTTGCTTATTTTCTTATGAAGCAGATTTTTATTGGAATATATATCAAATGTGTACCTTGTATGCAAGGGTTATGTGTTAAAACATGCTTTTGTTATCTGTTATGCACTCCTCTTACTTATGCATATATAAAATGTATGTAAAATACCAGAGATAGTGAGAAAAGAGCCTGAGCTCGCCTAAGAAATAACATGACAATGCGAGGAAAGTGCAGTAGAGGACAACAGACAGGGAACATGGGAGGTGCTCACAGAATGGAAAAGAGCCAAAGAGATTGTTACATGAAGGTAGAGCTATTTTAAGTTTTGTGCATGAGTCTGTGAATATGGTATATATAATAAAAAGGAATTTATAAGCTCTTGTATCGTGACGTTATATAATTATTTTATCTTCCTTTTAATTATCTCGAAGAATGATACTTCAGTAGAGTTTCATTCTGATTTTGTAGTCCATTAACTCCAGTAAGATGCTGGGAGGTACAGACTTACTGTTTGATTGGCAAGAGGTGAATCAGCAAGCTGAGGCTGCTCCAGGTATTTGTTTCCTTTTCAGAGTCGTTTTACTGTCAGTTTTCCTCCATCCTTGGCTTGTCGGTGCAGAGATACTTTGATTCTGGATTTTATGTGTAGACTTTTGTTTTGTTGTTTTTGGAAGTACAAACTCATGTTAGTTAATCTGAATCTGGAATACATAGACGGTGTTACCATAATATAAAACGTGGACTATGTGGTTTGAGAGAAAACAGTAAAATTGATTTGGAACACTTTAAAATGTCCACGAAAGCCACACTCAACAGGAATTTACAAAGGAATATCTAAATAGCATGGTTAAAACTATTTGCCACACATTGGAAAGGCTATTCAAGGGGTAAATACGTGGACATTATAATCCTGACGATGAATTTTATAAGATAATAAAGTTTGGAGCTGGATGAACACAGCAGGCCAAGCAGCATCTCAGGAGCACAAAAGCTGACGTTTCGGGCCTAGGCCCTTCATCAGAGAGGGGGATGGGGTGAGGGTTCTGGAATAAATAGGGAGAGAGGGGGAGGTGGACCGAAGATGGAGAGAAAAGAAGATAGGTGGAGAGGAGAGTATAGGTGGGGAGGTAGGGAGGGGATAGGTCAGTCCAGGGAAGACGGACAGGTCAAGGAGGTGTGATGAGGTTAGTGGGTAGGAAATGGAGGTGCGGCTTGGGGAGGGAGGAAGGGATGGGTGAGAGGAAGAACAGGTTAGGGAGGCAGAGACAGGCTGGGCTGGTTTTGGGATGCAGTGGGTGGAGGGGAAGAGCTGGGCTGCTTGTGTGGTGCAGTGGGGGGAGGGGAGGAACTGGGCTGGTTTTGGGATGCGGTGGGGGAAGGGGAGATTTTGAAGCTGGTGAAGTCCACATTGATACCATTGGGCTGCAGGGTTCCCAAGCGGAATATGAGTTGCTGTTCCTGCAACCTTCGGGTGGCATCATTGTGGCACTGCAGGAGGCCCATGATGGACATGTCATCTAAAGAATGGGAGGGGGAGTGGAAATGGTTTGCGACTGGGAGGTGCAGTTGTTTATTGCGAACCAAGCGGAGGTGTTCTGCAAAGCGGTCCCCAAGCCTCCGCTTGGTTTCCCCAATGTAAAGGAAGCCACACCGGGTACAGTGGATGCAGTATACCCCATTGGCAGATGTGCAGGTGAACCTCTGCTTAATATGGAAAGTCATCTTTGGGGCCTGGGATAGGGGTGAGGGAGGAGGTGTGGGGGCAAGTGTAGCATTTGCTGCGGTTGCAGGGGAAGATGCCGGGGGTGGTGTGGTTGGAGGGCAGTGTGGAGCGAACAAGGGAGTCACGGAGAGAGTGGTCTCTCCGGAAAGCAAACAAAGGTGGGGATGGAAAAATGTCTTGGGTGGTGGGGTCAGATTGTAGATGGCGGAAGTGTCGGAGGATGATGTGTTGTATCCGGAGGTTGGTGGGGTGGTGTGTGAGAACAAGGGGGATCCTCTTTGGGCGGTTGTGGCGGGGTCGGGGTGTGAGGGATGTGTTGCGGGAAATGCAGGAGACGCGGTCAAGGGTGTTCTCGACCACTGTGGGGGGAAACCTGCGGTCCTTGAAGAACTTGGACATCTGGGATGTGCGAGAGTGGAATGCCTCATCATGGGAGCAGATGCGGCGGAGGCGGAGGAATTGGGAATAGGGGATGGAATTTTTGCACGAGGGTGGGTGGGAGGAGGTGTATTCTAGGTAGCTGTGGGAGTCGGTGGGCTTGAAATGGACATCAGTTACAAGCTGGTTGCCTGAGATGGAGACTGAGAGGTCCAGGAATGTGAGGGATGTGCTGGAGATGGCCCAGGTGAACTGAAGGTTAGGGTGGAAGGTGTTGGTGAAGTGGATGAACTGTTCGAGCTCCTCCGGGGAGCAAGAAGCGGCGCCGATACAGTCATCAATGTAACGGAGGAAGAGGTAGGGTTTGGGGCCTCTGTAGGTTTGGAAGAGGAACTGTTCCACGTAACCTACAAAGAGGCAGGCATAGCTGGGGCCCATGCGGGTGCCCATGGCCACCCCCTTTGTCTGTAGTAAGTGGGAGGAATCGAAAGAGAAGTTGTTGAGGGTGAGGACGAGTTTGGCTAGGCGGACGAGGGTATCGGTGGAGGGGGACTGGCCGGGCCTGCGGGACAGGGAAAAAGCGGAGGGCCTTGAGACCATCTGCATGCGGAATACAGGTTTACAGGGACTGGACGTCCATGGTGAAAATGAGGTGTTGGGGGCCAGGGAATAGGAAGTCCTGGAGGAGGTGGCGGGCGTGAGTGGTGTCACGGACGTAGATAGGGAGTTCCTAGACCAAAGGGGAGAAAATGGAGTCCAGATAGGTGGAGATAATGGGAACTGCAGATGCTGGAGATTCCAAGATAATAAAATGTGTGGCTGGATGAACACAGCAGGCCAAGCAGCATCTCAGGAGCACAAAAGCTGACGTTTCGGGCCTAGACCCTTCATCAGAGAGGGGGATGGGGGGAGGGAACTGGAATAAATAGGGAGAGAGGGGGAGGCGGACCGAAGATGGAGAGTAAAGAAGATAGGTGGAGAGGGTGTAAGTGGGGAGGTAGGGAGGGGATAGGTCAGTCCAGGGAAGACGGACAGGTCAAGGAGGTGGGATGAGGTTAGTAGGTAGCTGGGGGTGCGGCTTGGGGTGGGAGGAAGGGATGGGTGAGAGGAAGAACCACACAACCAGCCCAGCTCTTCCCCCCCACCCACTGCATCCCAAAACCAGTCCAACCTGTCTCTGCCTCCCCAACCGGTTCTTCCTCTCACCCATCCCTTCCTCCCACCCCAAGCCGCACCCCCAGCTACCTACTAACCTCATCCCACCTCCTTGACCTGTCCGTCTTCCCTGGACTGACCTATCCCCTCCCTACCTCCCCACTTACACCCTCTCCACCTATCTTCTTTACTCTCCATCTTCGGTCCGCCTCCCCCTCTCTCCCTATTTATTCCAGTTCCCTCCCCCCATCCCCCTCTCTGATGAAGGGTCTAGGCCCGAAACGTCAGCTTTTGTGCTCCTGAGATGCTGCTTGGCCTGCTGTGTTCATCCAGCCTCACATTTTATTATCCAGATAGGTGGAGATGAGTTTGGTGGGGCAGGAACAGGCTGAGACAATGGGTCGACCAGGGCAGGCAGGTTTGTGGATTTTGGGAAGGAGATAGAAATGGGCCATGCGGGGAATTTTATAGCTCTCACAGAACAGACTTCTACCCTACAGGTAAAGACTTGAAACTGAAATTCATTATTAAAAGTATGAAACCCTGTTATCTACATTAAAGGTTAGCAGGGAACTCTGACAATCAAAACTCTTTGTTTAAATTGTATCGGTCCCATCGTGGTCAATAGCCAGGATTGACACATTCCTATGACTGGGACAAAAGCACATCAGTTTAAAAATTCAGAAATCTCTTATATCAACCTCAGGATTGAAGTGAAAGGAATTTACTTACCCCTTCAGATTTGATTGTTGCAACTATTTTCACTTTTCTTTTCGATTATTCAAAGCCAACTTTGCCAAGAAGCAGAGCAAGCTGTTCCAGATCATAAAGTTTGCTAACACACTCCATTCCCCATCCACAACAGGGAGACACAACTTGTCTAGGGTCAATATCACATGGTTTTACCAGAGCATGTACCTGCCAAGTTGAACAGCAAGATTGTGTTTAACAGTGCAATTCCTAAGCCCCAAGTGCAAAAAAAACACATTTTCCTCAATCAGAATCTGAGTTGTGTTCCAATTTTTCATTTCAGGACTTGCCCTTTCTATCAATGATCTATAGTAATGTAACCCTTATTTCTGCCATTGTTTGCTGGCAAAATTTCCATTTTGTCTACAAATGATACTTTATTAAATTCCCTCCTTCTGCACTGCCTTCTAAGGTTTAGCCATCACCTGTTCCTGTTTTATTTTTATTATCTCTACATTCCTTATGTTAGCTATGGCTCACTTGGTAGGATTGTTTGCTTCTGACTTTAAAGCATATAGGCTCAAGTCCTCAATGTCCTCAAAACAAATAAGTCGGTTACTTTCTCTGTTTTGTGATTTTTGCTGTGTGACAATTGAGCCTCACGTTACAAAAGTGACAACAATCTAAAAAGTGTGGGACATCTGCTTGTCATAAAAGGCACTGCATGAATGCAAGTATATTAGTTCTTCAGTGGATTCAGCTCTGTTGATCTTTCTGTTTTTAGTTAAGTGGGCCTAGCTCCAAAGGCCCTTCCAAATGTTAAAAATATGTACCTCCTGATCTATGAGAGCAGAACAGATCCATTGACTCAAACTTGTTCTTTGCTCAGTTTTTGTCACAATGTATGTGCGATGTTGTATAAACTCTGTTGCCTGTATGAATCACAGTCTTTGGAAGAGATATGTTTGGAGCTGAGCGAGGATGATGAAACCAGATGGGGCGAGTGGACAATGTTACTTAAAGTGATCTTGTTCCTTGGTGGCCAGTGGGTTCTCATTTTCTGTGATCCTGTTGCCAGTCATTTTGTTTCTGGAGATGTTCAGGAGAAGGCATGTTCTATTTCTTTTGGAACTTGATTTTATTGATAATACATTGAATTCTTCACTTACAGGGTTGTGAAACATTGGAATTCTCTACCCAGAGGAGTGTGGATGCTTTGTCATTGAATATTTTTAAGGCTCAGATAGATAGATGTTGGGGTAGCATGGTAGCTCAGTGGTTAGCCCTGCTGCCTCATAGTGCCAGGGGCCTGGGATCAGTTCCAGCCTTGGGTGATTTTCGGTGTGGACTTTCCACATTCTCCCTGTATCTGTATGGATTTCAACCAGGTGCTACAGTTTCCTCCCACAGTCCAAAGATGTGCAGGTTAGATTGGCCATACTAGATTTCGTGTAGTGTCCAGGGATGTGCAGGCTATGTGGGTTATCCATGGGAAATGCAGGGTTACAAGGATAGAGCAGAGGGGTAGGGCTGGGGTGGGATGCTCTTCAGTGAGGACTCAATGGGCCTGCTTCCACACTGTGGGGTTTCCATGATCCTATGGTCCCTCAGTGAATCAAGGCAAATGGGGACCAGACTGGAAAGTGGAGTTGAAAGGTCAGCCAGGATCATATTAAGTAGTGCAGCAAGATCAAAAGGCCACAATGTTTACTGTTGCTCTTATTTCTGATGTTCTTGTGAATATTATATATCAACAGCAGCGATAAAACTGACAGTGACAGGCAATGGAGCTAAAGTGGAGCATGAGTTTGACAAGACAACCAACAACAGAGCCATGTATTATCTTCAATTCTCACCAATGGATTTGTTTGTATTGCACAACCTGAGTACAATTAGTAGAGGCGAAATTTTGCAGCTTTCGAATGGGAAAGACCATGATAACAATTTGAAATGTGCTTGGGTAATTTTACACAAATAAACACAAAGATAAGGAACACTGTAAATCATACACTCCCCTTCAAGTAAAGCAAATCAGCTGCTTGATTATGTTTGTACATGCAATTACCTATGTGTGTCAAAAAAGTGTGACTTCAATATAGTGTATTGGTGTCAATGTGACTGAAACTTTAGCAGCAAGAGGCTTCAGTCTTCAGAAAACTAAAACTTCCTCTGCTCTATGCACCATCAGAAAACATCTACCTCTCTTTCCTATTCTCCTTAATAAAATTTGAAGAGTTCATCTGTTGCAAAAGGTGTGGCTTCACTAAACTGAGGAAAAAGTATGGAGATTTTTTGTTAGATTTTACAAATTCTTGCAAGCTTCATAGTTCCTCAAAAGTAAATTTGTAGGTAGACAGGATAATGAAGAAGGTGCTTGGTATGCTTGCCTTTATAGGTCAGTGCATTGAGTATAGAAGTTGGGAGGTTATGTTGCAGCTGTACAGGACATTGGTAAGGTCACTTTTGGATAATTGTGTTCAATTCTGGTTTCCTTGCAACAGGAAGGATTTTGTGAAACTTAAAAGGGTGTAGAAAAGATTTGTAAGCATGTTGCCAGAGTTTGAGTCATAGGGACAGGCTGAATAGGCTGGGGCTATTTTCCCTAGATTAGATTAGATTCCCTACAGTGTGGAAACAGGCCCTTCGGCCCAACAAGTCCACACCGCCCCTTGAAGCATCCCATCCAGACCCATCCCCCTATAACCCACACACCCTGAACACTATGGACAATTTAGCATGGCCAATCCACCTAGCCTACACATCTTTGGACTGTGGGAGGAAACCGGAGCACCCGGAGGAAACCCACGCAGACACAGGGAGAATGTGCAAACTCCACACAGACAGTCGCCCGAGGCTGGATTTGAACCTGGGTCCCTGGTGCTGTGAGGCTGCAGTGCTAACCACTGAGCCACCGTGCTGCCCTTATGCGGCTTCAATATTTCCTCCATAAGCCTCCAGACCTGTACAAACCAACCTCCTGTTTCGAACACCTGCCTGTGCAGTCTACAGTCCCTATTGCCCACATATTGTCAGCACATCTACCAGTGAACTACAAACCTAACTATCAGAATTTACCCTGTTCATAGAATTTTACAACATAGGAGGAAACTCTACCTATCATGTCAGCCCTGTGTTCTTCCTTGAAAAGTAACAACAAAGTATTCTTCTCCCAACCTTCCCCAATTCTTAGATAATAAAGAGAGTTGGAGGCTGAGGGGTGACCTTATAGAGGTTTATAAAATCAAGAGGGGTATGGATATGGTAAACAGACATGGTATTTTCCAAAAGGTGAGGGAGTCCAAAACAAGAGAGAGTATGTTTAAGATGAGATGGGAAAGATTTAAAAGAGACCTAAGGGGCAACTTTGTCATGCAGAAGGTGGTGTGTATATAGAATGACCTGCCGGAGGAAGTGGTGGAGGCTGGTGCAGTTACAACATTTAAAAGGTATTTGAATAGGATGGTCAGAAGGATTTGGGCCAAATGCTGGCAAAACTAGATTTATCTAGGGTACCTGGTTGGCATGGATTAGACTGAAGGGCCTGTTTCTGTGCTGTATATCTCAATGACTCTATGACACAGCAACCAAGTTGGAACCAGAAAATCAGCCAGTCCTCTCACTTCTGTGCACTGCTTTGTGACTCCTGTATTCCATATATCATTCCAAAGACTGAGTTAAAAGCTTCTTCCTCACTAAATCTATTCTAATTGTACCTTTCACTGGTTTATGTCCTCTGATCTTTCCTGACTGCCATAATTTGAAGGAATAATCTGGGTTTACCCAATCTATTACTTTTAGCACTGCCTAACCTCCAAAAGGCCAGCCCTCAATAACTGGATCACAGCTGAATTCTTCTAATCCTCATGTGTTACTCGCAGTAGCACTCTAATACTGCTCAGTGTAATTACTGGGTAGTTATTGTGTTCAAAATACTATGAGACAGTTCTTTAAACAAAAAGGTGAGGTTACCACAGTTTCACTCTGTCATTTGCAACTATTGTTAGTTTAATTGAGCATCAACACACCTCAGGCGAGGGGAGATGAGAGTCCTTCATAGTAACCTCAGCTGGTGTAGGAATTGAACCCATGCCATTGGTAACACTCTGCATTGCAAATCAGCAGTTCAGCCAACTAATCGAACTGACTCCTTTAAATAATCGATATGCATACAATAAGAGGACCTTGCCTTTTTAGGATCTAGTCATAGAGGAACGTACATAATTCATTCAGCTGGGTTCATTGTCAAACCGAAACTCAAGTGAGCTTTGGAGTGATTGTAATGAGGTCAGCCAGGTGGACCTCCTAGGAAAAGAGTTCCCCGATTGAGGGTGCTAATTTGGCCCAATCAGGGAACCCTGGCTGACTGGTATAAACAGGAGTTTCAGAGGTACTGCTCACTCTGAGAGCGGCTCTGATGAAGCTAAATCAGTGCCAACGACTCTCCATGTGTAAATAAAGGGTGACCTGGTGACAGGGTACCAGCCTCTGTGGAGGTATTTCAAGTTTTTGATCAGACATGCAAAACAGTCTTTGGTCTGCCCTACTGACAGCCAGAATAAGCATTTGAAACAAAACAAAGTGTTTATTTTATTCTCAAGTCTGTGAAATTTGGATTCTTAGAATCTGGGGAGGTGTAGAACTCTTTATATGCTGTGGGATTTATAGGAGTTAGTATTCTCCAACATATAGACATCTAAACATAATAATCTGCAAAATCAAATCAACAGATAGCGCCAGAAGTTTTAGTTTGTTCACAAAATGTTTGGAATCCTATAGGCTGAACTGTATGTGCGCTTAGTCCCATACAGTCTTCCTATGTTCTCATCCATCTCTAGCAGCTCCATCAGAATCAAAAGGTTGGTGCAGAGTCTGGACTGTCACAGCCATAGTACGTGCGAGGACAACATTTCTCATTCTTGACTTACTACTGAGCAGCTGCCACAAAGGTCATGGATTCTGAAGCGCATCGGTTTTTGAGGGCTTTTGTGCCACAGTGGGACTGTATTCAATTTTGAGCCAGGAGGCCCAGGTTCAAGTCGCACTTACTCCAGAGGCATATAATATCTCTGAAGATCAAGTATATAATATATAAAATAAAGGACCAAGTTGAATTAATCCATGGCAAATTGCAGTGAGAATCATTGGGCTGACAAACCATGGTCCCGAAACGGATCCCCCTATGATGGAAGGGAGAGGATTGCTGGAGGTTGGGCACGGGGAGTAGGGAGTAATTAAAACTGAAATGCATCCATGCCATTTTTACATCTGCAGATGTTTAAATTTCCACTGCAGAGAGGTGGGGGTACTTCATTAACAGTACATTGGGTATCCAATGTCAAACTTACTGATGCTGGAAGGGTCACCGAGAGGATCACTGAGCTAAAATGGAGGAAGGAGCTATTCTATGGTGGGATTCTTAAGGGGCTTGACAGGGTAAATGCTGAGAGGATGTTTCCCCCCGTGAGAGAGTCTCGGCCTAGAGGGCATAGTCTTAGAATTAAGGAGCCCCCAATTTAAGACTGAGATGAGGAAGATTTTCTTTTCTCAGAGGGTCATGCATCTTTGAAACTCCTTGCCATGGAGAGCTATGGAGGCAGAGTCCTTTCTGTATATTTAAGGCTGAGATAGATTGTTAATCCATCAGGGAATTAATATTTATGGAAAAAGGGAAGGAAAGTGGGCGTGAGGAGTGTCAGATCAGCCATGATCCAATGGGTTGGTGAAGCTCGTGGGGCTGAATGGCCTACTCCTGTTCCTATGGCGGTGGTCTTACGGTTCTATTACGTGGCTGGCTTCAGCACTCTCTGCAGGCCAGGCAGAACCCTTTGACCACACTCAGCCTCAGTAATAAGCTTCCTGAATATCAAGGGATGACCTCTTCATTTCCCGATTCTACTGTCCACTTCTGATTGCTGACCTCCCACTCATTACTCAACTGGATCTTTCCTCACTCTCTACCTTTGCAAAGCTGATTGTATGCCTCATTCCCCCACACCCCAACACACACACAATAATCCATGCTCCTCCTCCCAATTCTAGAGACAACTCCCAATAGTCCTTTTGCTACCGGTGTTCCTCTATCCCTTACCATCAGACCATTCACTTGGCTGGAGGCTAGGTGGAAGATTGAGCTATAAGACACAAATAAAGTGGTAATGTTGCAATTAACACCACCTCTTGCATCTTGCTGAAGTCATTGACAGCTTTTAGCCTCAATCTATCTCCCCATAAACATTAGGGCACATGAGATTATCAGAAAATGAACATGCAAAAATGAAAGATTGATGTCACTCTCATTTGTTACTGGCTCATGCTTTCGCTCACATTGTATCCTAATCACTATCCAGGTGGGTGGATGATGGCCCTTTGTTCTCTTCATTCATCTTATTGAAATACTCCTTATATATTCCTACCAGTTTAAGCCAATGTCCTCAGATCTTGAAAACATGCAGATAAATAAGCAAAACTCTAGAAAATATTTCAAAATGCTGGTGAAAGCTTTAATGCTAAAAATGATTGCCATAGACATTTCAGTTTTTTTTCCTGCTGATGACCTATCTTGCTTATAATCAGGATCAATGTATATCCTGTATGCATCAAAAAGATGCAGTTTCAGAAAAGTTGATATAAGGTGCTTTACACCTCATTTTAAATCCTCCCTTGCAACTGACCCAAGTTACAATTAGCCCGAAATGTTACACTGGCAGTGTTGGTGTGTCTGTCAGTATGGTAAGCACTGAGCGAGACAAACAAATGCATTCTATTTGATTAGTCCAGTATCAAAATCACAAGCAGTGCTTATTGCCAACATTAGACTGACAGTGATCACAATTCTTTTCTTCAGAACTGCATTCTTTCAACCAGGATACAATAAATAAAATAACAAAATATGGAAGCTCCATAATTTTAAAAAATGACACACTGAGCAAGTGAATCAGAGCAGGTGAATGTGTGCTGCACTTATGGAAAGATGACATTCTTGCATATGACTCTACTCTTGTTTTAGTTTTTCCCCTGCTTATCTTAATTGTCATTACTCTTTCTCTCCAGGGTTGCTTTTTCTTCCTCAATCTGAGCTGATTATTAAATTTTTCTATCTGTTTCTCATTAGCAGTGAGAGGAGAAGGGTCTTCAGAGTGCCAGTCTCTCATATACTGACAAGGCCGCTGACTGCCGTAGCTCTCAGTGCCCACTAGAACTTCACTTCCTACCAAAACTCTCTGCCCTTCCTAACAGATGGCACAAATATTACGGAAGCAGAATAGAACTTGCTGACCAAGACCAGGGCAGAATGCATCGCCGGGTACAAGGTTGAGCGACACTGTGAGTTAGCCGAAAAAATTAGCAACCTTGGACAAAAAGACCATTGTCAGTTTCAAATTCTTGAGAAAGGGAAAGGAAAATGAACCTTTGGAAAATTGATATTCTCTCCCCGAAGGGTCCGAAGCATTGGAGAGTCTCGTAAGCAGGTAGACACCGGACAGACATTTCAAACTTCGGGGAGTATAGGACTGCCTAAAGAAATCGTTTTGTATAATACCAGAAGAGGACACCATGGAAAAGAAGAGTTCTTTCTATGTCCAAAGTTTCAAGACTAGGAATGAGGGATGGAAATCAGGGTACAGACTTGGCGATTCTCACTTCCATGGGATTGATGTCTGCGGGAAAGAGAAGGTGACAGATGCTTTAGAGAAATCTCTGCCTCTCCCACAGCGATCCTCTATCTTTGAGACCCAAATCACTGGGCTACCTCCACGGGCCAGGTTAGTATTTGTGTTTTCATTCAACGTGTGAGTGGTTCCTGAAGTTGATGCAAAGGAATCCTGTGTCTCAGAGAAGATTAATGTTCTTGGAGAATGTTGTCATGTGGGCTTGTAGTTCCAGTTTATTCAATGTCTGCAACAGAATATGTCATTCTAGTCAGCTCCATTGGTTGAACACTGAACTGGAGATTAATAAACTGTTGGCTTGTTCAGCATGTTATCCTGAGACAGTTAAGCAACACTCAAGAGAGCAGGAGGTTGTAAGGGATTGCATAGTCCTCCTGCCACAGTGGGATGGGAATATCCCCATCATCATCATCATCATCAAGTCAACACACCACCTTGCCTTGAATCCTTCATTGTTTCTGGCTTAAAATCCTTCAACAATATTCCTCACAGCGTTGGTCGAGTACCATCGCTACATTAAATGTTTCAAAAGATCATCTCCAACTCAACTTGGCAACTACCTATAAGAAATAAATTGCCAGTGATGCTCACATCCCAAAGAATGCTTAAATAAAAATAAAATATGTCATTGGGAACTCTTGACCAGTTTGAAATGCCCCATGCTACCTTCTGGTAAATGAAATGAGTGACTTTAGTATCAGAGATAATGGGAACTGCACATGCTGGAGAATCCGAGATAACAAGGTGTGGAGCTGCTTGGCCTGCTGTGTTCATCCAGGTCTACACCTTGTTATCTCTGACTGACTTTTGTTCTGTCTCTCTCTTTGTTCTCACTCTCTCTCCCTGCCTCTGTTTTTATGTCTGTCTGTCTCTGTTTCACTTCTGCATTTCTTTCTCTCTCCCAATTCTTCTCTGTATCTACTTGTCTGTCTTTGCATCTGCCTTTCCCTTTCTGTCTTCCTCTCTGTGTCTCTGCCTCTACTCCTCCTTTCTTCTGTACATTTCTCTCTTGATTTAAAACTGATTGTTTATCTCTCTCTCTCCCCCCAACTTTCTATCTCTGCTACTCTTTTACTTCTTTCTTTCTCTTTGCTTTTTGACTCTGTCTCATTTCTTTTTATGCTGTCTTCCACTTTTTCTCTTTGACTGTATATCGTTCTCCTACTGTTTCTCCTTCGAAATCTGTTTTGTCATCTCCTGTTTCACTCTCATTCTCTCTTTCCCTGTGTCTCAAACAGAAGTTTCTGTTACATTTGTAATTTACATGACAGTGATCCCAAAGAAGAAAATAAAACTTTCTATCATAAGATGTGGATGCTTTGGAGAGGGTTCAGAGGAGGTTTACCAGGATGCTGCCTGGACTGGAGGGGTTATCTTATGAAGAGAGGTTGACTGAGCTCGGACTCTTTCCATTGGAGAAAAGGAGGAGGAGAGGGGACCTAATTGAGGTATACAAGATAATGAGAGGCATAGATAGAGTTGATAGCCAGAGACTATTTCCCAGGGCAGAAAAGGCTAACACGAGGGGTCATAGTTTTGAGCTGGTTGGAGGAAAGTATAGAGGGGATGTCAGAGGCGGGTTCTTTACACAGAGAGTTGTGAGAGCATGGAATACGTTGCTAGCAGCAGTTGTGGAAGCAAGGTCATTGGGGACATTTAAGAGACTGCTGGACATGCATATGGTCACAGAAATTTGAGGGTGCATACATGAGGATCAATGGTCAGCACAACATCGTAGGCTGAAGGGCCGGTTCTGTGCTGTACTGTTCTATGTTCTATGTTCTATGTTCTATATGGCTAACTAAAAGCCTTTACATTCAGCAGGACTTATACAGTATAGATGTCCATCAAAGGAACATAAACCTGGTGCAACATAAATTTTCATACATTAATCATGGTAACATTTTTAGTCAGGCTGCAATATTTAATGTCAGAGATAATGGGAACTGCAGATGCTGGAGAATTCCAAGATAATAAAATGTGAGGCTGGATGAACACAGTAGGCCAAGCAGCATCTCAGGAGCTCCTGAGATGCTGCTTGGCCTGCTGTGTTCATCCAGCCTCACATTTTAATATTTAATGTCACGCAGCTTTCCTTTCTAAATAGTAAATCCATCACTTGGAGTTTAATCATAAAGGACAGGTGATATAATTTGTTGGAATGTTAATCTTTCATTTCTACCAGTGCTAGGTTAATGCTTCACAAAGACGTTCTTCCAGCTATGTGTAATGTCTGCGCAGCTTGAGCTGTTGGGCAGGTGCCACAGGTAATTAATGTCCCAGTGGTTTTACATTTCTGCTTCGAGTCCAGAATTCAGTGGGGAAGGGGTAGGGGGAGAACTCTGGGCAAAATTACCCTTGGCATTTATTCTCCATTTCAAAAAAATCTGGGATGAAAGGTATTGAGAAAGAGGGCCCGTTTGGAGAGGTCTTGGTTGTGAAACAAATCACTGGGCTCAAGTTGTTTAATTGTGTCGGCCTGATAAATCCCATTTGTTTTGTGTGAGCCATGATGCCGTTTATCAGTGTCGGGCAATGGATAGTGATGTATTGCAGGCATCCAGTGGACACTGGTATCAAACAGCCAGCTAACTCCATGTGAGTTCATTTACTGAAGGTAAACATTATGCCCTCTCACTTCAAAGTTTCTTGTTAACATAAGAAGAGATACATGTGGAAAAAAAAACAATTAACCAAACTTGATTTGGGGATGCAAGGTCTAGAAAGCAGATGCTGATCTTAAAGCTGCCAGGTTGGAATCAATTTCTCTTACATTCCATCACCTGTAATACTTTTCTACTTTAATACTTCTGTAAACTACAAATCCCATCTCAAAATGTTGATTTATGGTCAACTTGATGGAGTTCTACAGAGCAGTGACAAAGGGTAACACACAACATTTCTGATTGGCATGGCTAACAATAAATTTACTATCCACCCTACCACTTGCTCCATTTTCTCAGCCTTCCAATTTTTGCTCCTCGTTTACTTATTCGATAAGCCTAACAATAAAGTTAGTTTACAATTCTCAGCCGAGCCACTGGGTTACAATTCCTACAAGGGAGTTCTGGGTTACAATTCCCAGCAAAGGCTCTGGTTACAATTCCCAGCAGGGAGCTCTGGGTTACAATTCCCAGCAGGGAGCATGGTGTAACAATTCCCAACAGAGGCACTGAGTTACAGTTGAGGAGGCACTGGCTTATAATTCCCAGCAGGGAGCACTGGGTTCCAGTATCTAGCAGAAAGCATGGGGATTTACAATTCCTTGCAGAAAATACTGGGATACAATTCCCAGCAGTTAGTGGTAAGGCCTATTGCTCTGCAATTCCCAGCAGGAAACACGGAGTTACAATTCCCAGGAGGAAGTAACCGATAATGGTCAAAAAATGGGAACCATGCCTGACTTCCCTCTACCCCTGCCACTTCCTAATTCGAATTTTCAAGTATTTTGATTCCCTAAATGTGTTGATTTGTGAAGATTTGGTCCAGGGAAGTCAGCATGTAAAACATATAATTATAACAACTAATAAATCCAAATGGGGAATTTAGGAGAAATTGTATTTACTCAGAGTAATTAGGATTTAGAATGTACTACAAGGAGGATTGAGACAAACCAACACATGCATTGAAGGGTAATCTCAGTAAACGCGTAGAAGACTGTAATAAAAGCAAAGTTGCTGGAAAAGCTCAGCAGGTCCGGCAGCATCTGTAGAGGGAAAAAACAGAGTTAACGTTTCGGGTCCGGTGACCCTTCCTCAGAACTGATGGTGGCTGGGAAAGCATCGGTTTATGTGCAGAAAATAGGGAGGTTGGTGGGGTAGGGAGTAAACAATAGGATAGAGCCCAAAGAGAGAGAAAGGTAGTTGGATGGACAAAGGAGTGGCTAACGATCAGGCTGGGAGGGTGAGTAGTTGTTAAAAGGGACTGTTAGTGACTAACAACAGGGAGTGTGTAATGGCAGGCTATGTGGTAACAAGGCCTGGTGTGTGTCTGTGTGTTGTGGTAGCTGGGATGTGGGAGGGTTTAAGCCCTAAAATTATAGGGTCCCCAAGAGGAAAATGAGTGTTGTTCCTCCAGCTTGTGTTGGGCTTCACTGGAGCGCTGTAGCAAGCCAGAGATAGAGATGTTGGCCAGAGAGTAGGGTGGTGCACTGAAGTGTCTCCGGACCCGAAATGTTCACTCCATTTTCTCCTCCACAGATGCTGCCTGACCTGCTGAGCTTTACCAGCAACTTTGTTTTTGTTCCTGATTTACAGCATCTGCAGTTCTTTTGATTTTTACGTAGAGGACCGTGTTGGTTGAGTTAGTTGACCTGAGTGAGGGTGCATATACAGCATGAGTTGTAGCAAGGTCCTGATGCCCTAAAAAGCCTGTTTCTGTGCTCAAAGTATTTTGGAATTCCCCAGCAGGCCCCAGTATAGCTCTGAAAGGAATTTTCTTTTCTCTGGTAGCTACAATCCACCAGTACCGCTTCACAAACCACCAACAATCCGGAAGGTCTCCTGTTACAGCAGCAATGGCACACAGCGTCCTGTGGTGGATACGAGAGTCTCTGTGGGCTGTCTCCGCAGCAGTTTCCTGGAGAAGAGCAACAGCTGCAATGAGCTGAAAGTGTAGGTGCCGAGGTTTGCTGTGCTGTTCCCTCTGACTTACACGTTGCTACATTTCAGTTGCGAGCATTAATCCTGAGCAGCTCTCCTGGTTTGAGATAATGGGAACTGCAGATGCTGGAGAATCCGAGATAACACAGTGCGGAGCTGGATGAACAGAGCAGGCCAAACAGCATCTTAGGAGCACAAAAGCTGACATTTTGGGCTTAGACCCTTCATCAGAAAAATTTTCTCTGATGAAGGGTCTAGGCCCAAACGTCAGCTTTTGTGCTCCTAAGATGCTGTTTGGCCTGCTCTGTTCATCCAGCTCCACACTGTGTTTTCTCAGCTCTCCTGGTTTGTTTGGTCAGCATTGTAAGCCATGTAGGACATTATTTTAGTTCACCATTAGAATCTTTACACACCCCCGCAATGTAACAATGATCAAAGAGGTATATGTTTTCCTAAGTATGTAATCACTGAGGATAAATTCCTGAGCATAGTTATTGAGTAACTAAATCCCAGTTTGCAGCCTAAATTATTTTGTTGCTTATTTAGGTAACAAAGAAAGCTTACAGCCAGCAAGTATTGCCGTGTCTGGCTTACAGCTGCATTACCACGTGTCTTGTCTGCTACAGAGGCAGAATTTAATTGCATACAGTGTTGTTCAACATATTAGCAATTAACAATAAGTAGATAAGTGAAACATATGGCCAATTGCATTTCAGAATAGCATTAAAAAATTGACTTCTAGACATTGTGGTTGGACATGCGACCTCTATCCATGCTTCTGGCAATTAATTGTGAACCCTAACCTTTCAGTGTGTTTGTCAGTACAGCAGAATGTGCAAGAGCTTTTATTGATTCATTGCTGTGAGTGTTTTGCTTCCTTGGTTATTGAACAATGACAGATGTTTCTTAGGTGAATATACACGCCTGAAGTATATTTTATGTGGATTGCCTTTTCTACGAAAACTGCTGCAAGTATTTACAACAATATCAAGACATGTGGCTAATATTTAGGGACTCAACTTCATTTGCTAAAAGTAATGTGTTCCATTGTTTGAAATTGTTAAAGACACTAGCACATGAGCATCTTTAAACATGCACGTAATCACTGGCCAACTTACACTCGGAGACCCCTGAATGACAATTACTAGAGCTCACTGACACTGGCTCCAGGTGTTAAGTGCTCTGGTTGGTTTTGAAGGAAACATTAATCTGTTGAGACATATGGGAGAGCTGGTGAACTGCTGATCCAAGCTCTTAACAGATTCCAGAATCCCTAGTTGCCAGCTTTACTGATTCTCAGTGGCTTTGAAAAATGGATTACACAGACTGGTGTGAAAGGGAAGATTGCACCATTGTGACCTTTTAACAGAGAGTTTTCTCAATCAGAGTCTTTGCTTTAACACGTGAGAATCTAGAATTAACAGCAACTGAAGTATGAGTTGATCCTAATCCTTATTCTACATCTCCTCAACTAGAGATAAATGCTGATTTTTTTTTTACTGATGCCAATTAGTTCCCTTTCTCATTCCCTTCCTTCATTTCCATGAAGATGTACAGGCAGTGCAAAATAAGCTTAATTCACTGATGAAGGGTCTAGGCCCGAAACGTCAGCTTTTGTGCTCCTGAGATGCTGCTTGGCCTGCTGTGTTCATCCAGCCTCACATTTTATTATCTAAGCTTAATTCACTGTTTGGTTTTATATATTATATGATACTACATGTCCCTAACTGGTTGCTACCATCTAGGGCTCAGCTCACACAATAACTTACCTCCTTCTGCCTCAACAAGCAACGTTCAGACCAGTTCACAAGTGGGCTCCATTGTCTCAGATCATAAGAATTTCTCTGGGGCCTATCTGGTGGGATAGCCATTTGAACATGTAGTTTGCAGAGGCCACTCTAGTGAAGTCTCAGGCTGTGCCGTGACTCAGATGTCACTGTTGAGACGATGAGTAAGCAGCTTGTTTATCAACAAACGTATAAATCCACCATAGGGATCATAAGATACTCACTGACAATTGAATAATGAAATGTCTTTAGCCAGAAAGTAGGCGGTATTTGGAATCTACTAACGCAGCGATTACCTGACAGGAACAGGAGAGATGACTTTGTGGCACTATGGTAGTGTCCCTACCTTTCAACCAGGTAGGCCCAGGATCAAGTCCCACTTGTTCTGGAAGGAGTTGGGGGTAACACATCAGAAACGTTTGATTAAAAATATCAACAGCCCAAGGAAGGGCTAAGTGCTATTTGGCCCTGCTCTATACTAAAGGTTCATGTGATGCAGTAGTGATGTCTGTCCTCTGAGCAGGAGACCTGAGCTCAAGTCCTACTTGCTACAGAGGAGTGTAATCCCACCTTTGAACAGTTTGATTGGGGAAAAATGTCTTAAGGCCTTTATAGGGAATTCAGGTAGAACTATGATGGAGAATAGAGTAGAAGGATATGCTGACGAGGTTAGACAAAGTAAGGAGGGAGGAGACACAGGTGGAGCATAAAGGCATGGAAACATTGTTCTGTGTGCCTTTTTTTAGCGTAAATTCCACATGACTGCCTTCAACCAAGTTGGATTACCCATGTAATTTTAATAAACACTTAGTGTACAGGATTAATGTAAATGAAATGCCCTGTTTACTCCTACATTCCAACTACTATATATCCATGGTTTTCATTAGGGTCCCTTCATGAAACCTTCAATTTCATTTTTCCTTCTTATTTTCCCCCCCTCACCATTAATCATTTCCCTTCCACATGCACACAAACATGACCACCCCCACTTTCCATGTTGGTTTCTGTAAGGCAACTACGGGGAGGTCATGGACCGTTTACCAGGAGTTTAACAGGAATCTTTTACAGAACAAGTTTGACCAGGATCCTGCTACTTGTGACATAACCTTTAAACTAAGCAAAGTTCTCTTTATTGTGAAACACATTTGTTTGGAGGGCAAAGCAAAAACAGCTGAGCAATGCAGAAGGATAATTAAATGTAGATTATAAAAAGCTTAAAGGGAATGGGTTGTGACAAAAACTCCAAATGATAAGTGACACCTCGGATGCAGAACTATTAAAAATCCTCAGGCCATTTTTCTGAGAAGTGCGATGACTAAAGAAAAAGTGGCGGTGGGATAAATGATGTTGATTGATCACTGTAATGACTCCACTTACAACATGTGTACAAGAGTTTTATACACAAATGGGAATGAATGGGAGTGTTCGTTCAATGTCCCTTTGCTGAGGAGCACACTGGCAGGTAGTTCTGTAGATACCTTTAAACTGGGTTTTCTGATGTAGCGGCAGGGGCGCTATATAGCCAGCCATTATATAACCAGCAACATACTGTTAGCATTAGGCCAGTCTTTGTTTTTAAGCTGAATGCAACTTTCACCATCTAACCTGATGGGAAATTTGGTCCACATCTCTAGAGCATTAACAGTGGATTGCAAATCATTAGGCTAGTAACAATACCACTGCCTCCCCCTAAATTGTAATTCAAATATCATTGTGGGTGAATTTGAGCCTATACCTCCAGAACATTAACCCGAGGCACTTGATCACAAGTACAATGGTATTATCATTAAATTGCCACTGTCTTGTGCAATGCAATCATTTGGTTCCATTCATGACTTGGCTGTTTTACTGCTTTGAATTTTCTTCTAACCGCTGTTACTTCCAGCATGGATATTAACTGAGTGAGCAAAGAGCATTCGGATGCTGTACTTTGTTCATGTTTTATTTATTTCAAAAATATACTTTAGTCTTAAAAAATATCTTTATTATGTATACATAGTCACAAATGCAGTTTGCTTCCGTACAGTAGCATTACAGTGAAACAAAAACATTGGAATTCGACTCTATCCAACAAACCAGACACATTGCTTCCAAGTACAAGACTATATTTGCATGCATTTAAGGCATGGGAGGGGTTCTGATAACTAAACGGACCCCCATTTAACTTTGGCGGAAAGACATCAGATGATAATCTTTCCCCGTTGCAACGTGGCGGCAGCTGCCCCAAACTTCAGTGCGTTCCTAAGCACATAGTCCTGGGCCTTGGAATGTGCCAATCTGCAACACTCGGAGTCAGCTCCTGGCTCTGTAAGATCAACAAGTCTTGGGCATACCAAAGAGTGTCCTTTCACCAAGCTGATGGTCCTCCAGGTTCATGTTTAATTCACGCAGCAAATCCCAACAGATTAATCCCTTCCTTCCTTCTGCCTTTTACTTTCCTCACACATTGAATTGCTTTCCTCTTCACATTCATGCTGTCTATATTTTGCTCTCTCTGTCTTTCTCTCCTCTTCCTTACCTAGTGCTGATGAAGGTAACATAACACAGAGCCTTGATTTAGCAGCAGTGCCCAGCTTGGAGGTACGTCGGAGGCCGAGACGGTACATTGGCCCAGGTGTGAATCGCAAAACATCTGATCGTTTCAAGACACAGCCCCTCACAGTGACTGAACGGTGAGGTACAACTGGGCACGAGGCTCCCATACAAGTGAAACTTCAATAATTCAATTAAATGGATGGAGGTTTTATCCCAGCTTTCATTCTCATGATGAATAATATTTGAAGCAGAAAACATTTGAACTGACTGTTCTGCAATATTTTTAACCGCACTGGAAAAACTATGACAGTTCCATTAATCAATCCTGCCCTCCCCCATCACCAGGTTTCTTCAAGGTGCTGGCTCTTCCAAGGCTGCAGGTTCACGTACAATCCTCAATAACGCATGCTGATAGGCTGTTCAACTGTTGAGGCATCACAGTGATGCCCTATTCTTATGTAGATGCAGAGATGGATATTTATTGATTTGTGGGCAGTGTCAATGATCAGGAGGATGGGAATGTTAGTCCCACCCTGCTCAAGGGACTTTGAACCCAGATATCAAATCCAATCCCCAGCCACAACTGATATCGCCATACAATATGGATAGGATGTTAAAAGTGGGGACTTTCCAGACTGGGAAGCTGAGTGCTACACTGAGCTAGTCGGAGATTTAACCAAGTTATGATGTAACATACTATCAAGCTAATCAATCCAGCTGCTTGCAATGGAGCAAGCCCTAGAGGGCATGACTATATGAATGGGATGACTGGGTGGCAGAGTTTTTGTATGATATCTCAAACAAAAATGTAAATTAGTAGCTAAAAAGGCCATTCGGCTGCTCAAACCTGCACTGTTATTCAATCAGATCACGGCTGATGTTATAACCTCATTCCCAACTACCTCAGTAACCTTTCACCATTTGTTTGTCAACAATCAATGTACCTCTGCCCTAAAAATTTGGAAGGACTTTGGGTGCATCTAGATGACTCATTGAGTGACAGTCCTGAAGTGACAATGTGACAGGATTTATACGGGAATATGTGAGGCCTAATTTTAACCCAAGCACTCTGGCAAACACTCCACCTGATATTTCAAGCAGGTGTTTGTATGTTTTTCGAAACATTAACCAGGAAAGAAAGCACATTATTCAATTAATTCCTGTCTTTTGCTATAGAAATTTTGACAGCTATTCAACTACTGAGGCAACACAGTCATGCCTCATTCTTACCAGATGCTAGGTATGAATGCTTACTGGTTAGTAGGCAGTGCCAATGAGGTGTGCCTGAAGTTAGATACATAAGCCTTTCCCTACTGCCTGTTATATAACTTGTTTTGGAAACTTTAACAACCAATGCTGAGTAGCTAACTTCTCCCCACCTCCCCCCACCCTCACACACCTGCCTTTTTCCCTAATTTGCCATGCAACTGAACCTACCCCCTACGATTTAGTTTAAAGCCCTGTCCTTAACCCCAGTTATACAATTCACCAGGACTCCCCTTCCAGTGTGATTCAGGTGAAGGCCGTCCCATTGGAACAACTCTCTCCTTCCCCAGTAATGGTGCCAATTTCCCAGAAATCAAACCCTTTTCTCCCACAGCAATCATGCATTTACCTCTTTCATCTTGTTGACCCTGTGCCAACTTGCTTGTGGCTCTGGTAGTAATCTGGAGATTATTATTGTTTTGGGTATGCTTTTTTAATTTAGCCCCTAGCTGCTCATATTCCCTCAGCAGAACCTTGTTTGTGCTTTTACCTGTATTGTTGTTAGCCATATTGGCCATGAGAACAGGATCATTCCCCTTCCATGCCAGGTTCCTCTGCAGCCCTGATGAGAAAACCTGAACCCAGGCACCAGGCAGACAACACAGCCTTTGGGACTCTCAATCCTGGTCACAGAGAACAGTGTTTATTCCCCTGACTATACTATCACAGTTACATTTCTCTTTTCTCCTCCTCTTGAATGACTCCCTGTTCCGTGGTGCTGTGGTCAATTTGCTCATTCTCGCTATAGCCCCCACTCTCCTCTACACAGGGAGTAATAAACCACTCAAGTGCCTCAATTAGCCACAGGCCCTGGCAAGCCTTCCAACCCAGAGCAGAATACGTGTAGTAATGGGAACATAGAGCATTGAACAGGACAGGGGAAGATGGTGGGAATCTCCCCAGCACCAACCCATCAGTTTCTCTTTTCTTCCCACCACCTTCTTCTCAGGAGGGGGAGATTTCAAATGGATTCTCTAATCTTGCCCTTCATCCCTGTTTGTGAATACAGTTAGTGAAAGATAGGAGATTTCAGTGACCAGTTGCATTGTGATTCAGCTGACCCAGATCATATCTTTTTTTATAAATGAATTGTGATTTTTATTTGGTGTCTGTGAAAAGCTTATAACACGCAAGATTGGTGTATAATACTGAGTCAACCATGTGTGATAGCATCGTCTAGAAGCACAATTGAAATTGCCATCAGCGATGCGAGAGTACAGTACCATTGCTCAGTGTCACCTTCTGACGTGTAGTTTGTGAAGATTTAATTATTAAAACTAAGATTGTTACAATGAGGCAAAAAATATGAGTTTTAGATCTGTTTCTCAGCATCCTTCTGTGCAGGTTGTATCAGTGACTGATGTTCAATATCTCTCTTCTCAATATTACAGAGATTTAGTGCTGAATGCAAGCAAGGCTAACACTGATGGTGAGTACTATATCTGCATTTCCACCCATCGTTAATCAAATTGAAGTACTGTGTTGACTAAAGTGTCTTGGTTCTGCTAACGTCTTCATCGGGTAGATTTGTCTCCGCCAACCTGTCTTGTAATACTGATCTATGGGGCTCACTGCTATTAAGTGGTGAAGGATTAAACATCAATAAGTCTTTGGAGTATTTAATAATAGCAAAATAACAGGCTGCATTAGCTTAAGACTGGTTAACTGTATTAACACAAAGGACAAGATGTTGCTATTTTGTAGTGAATAACAACTAAGTTAGATCTCTTCTAATCAATCCATTCAGAGGTGTTATTACACACCTCTGGAGCTGGTACGGCTTGAACCCAGGTCTGTCTAAACTTATAAGTAGGGACACTGCCACTGCATCATAAGTGCCACTCTTTGTAACCTGTAGAAGATATTTTCCAGTCAACACAAGAGCTCTGTTATTCTCACTAACAACAGAATGAAATTTCATCTCATTGCAAGAAAACCGTCACTCTGCTAGATTCGAAAGCAGCCTCCAGAAATCCATTTCACTTTCCCTTCTGACAGAGGGCCAACTCTTGATAATACAAATAATTGCAAATCATTTTCAAAAAGTCTTCAAATAATATACTACGTAGAAAACTCATTCAAAAGGTCAGTACATGTGCATACCTGTCCCAGTCTGCAGTAAAATCAGTGAGTAATCTTGAACAAGGAAATCAGTCATATTAACACATCACTGCCAAACATATTGAAAACTTCTGAGTTACAGAATTGTTACAATGCAGAAAGAATCCATTTGGCCGATCGTGTCTACACTGGCCATGCAAATGGACGGTTCATTTACAGACATTCCCCCATCTTCGCCCCATAACTCTGCAGATCTTTACCTTTTCAGAATAATTCCCTATTGATGCTTCAATTGAATCTGTCTCCATCACAGCCTTGGACAGTGCATTCCAGACCCTAATCATTCACTGAACAAAAACATTTTCTTGATATCGCTTTTTCTTCTTTTCCAATTACTTTAAACACACGCCCTCTTGTTTTTGATTGTTTTATGGTTGGGAAGAGTTTCTCCCTAGCTGCAGAAATTGCTGGAAAAGCTCAGCAGGTCTGGCAGCATCTGTGGAGATTAATCAGAGTTAATATCGCAGGTCAAAGGTTCTGAGGCAGGGTCATTAACTCTGATTTCTCTCCACAGATACTGCCTGACCTGCTGAGCTTTTCCAGCAATTTCTGTCTTTGTTTCTAATTTATAGCACAATTCTTTTGGTTTCTCCCTATCTGTATTGTGTAGACATTTCCTGATTTTAAATACCTTCAACAAATCTCCTGTCAGCCTTCTCTTTTCTAACGAAAACATTTTTAATCTATCTTCATAACTGAAGTTGCTGATCCCTGGAATAATTCCCATGAATCCTTTCTGCTCTCTGCTCAATGTCTTCACTTCTTTCCTCATGTGTTATGCCCCAGACTGGCTGCAATATTTCAGTTGAGGCCAAAATAGGGTTTCATATAAGTTCAACGAGCAACATAGCAACAGCGTTTGTTCATGCACTCAGAGCCTGCATTAAGAAAACGTAGGGTGCTGTATGCTTTACTAATCATGCTGTCAATCTATCCTGCCCCCATCGATAACTTTTATGCTCATTTACATCCTGCTCCTGTACTCCTTTTGAAATTGTGCCCTATATTCAGCTTTAACCTAATACAGAAATAGAAAGCTAGCCTCATGAGTGAATCCTCCAAAATCTACGCTTTCTCTTTTTTACTTACTCTCATGCAAAACAATGTGTAGGGTCGATGTGTCTCTGGCCCTTCAATGACCCTTCTCTTGGTTTCTTCTTGCAGAGGATGACAAGATGGATGCAAAATCAAAGCTGAGTGTAGCTGCAAAGATGACACTGTTCAAAGTAGGTGCCGGTTTGTAGAATATTCACTAATCATTCGAGGAGAGTTTAGTACCTTATCCCCTGTTTATACCGGCCAGCGGAGTGTTGTAACCCTCGTCCCAGTTTCTTATGAACTCTCACTGCTTTTGTTGAGGTTGGAGGGTGAAAAACGTTGTAAAATAGGAAAGCATACAAGTTAAACACTACCTTCAAAAGGGGTTAAATTCACAGTATGGCAGAAGGATTTTTAAAGCAGCATATTTCAGACATTGTAAAGTTACTTCAGACTATTCAATGGTTGTCAATTATGTCAGTTGATTAGAGCGTAACTGAGACATTTACCAGTCAGTTTACATGGTAAAATTCCATTGCTCAGCGTCAAAAATAACAAAAAGAATAAACCAGAAAGTATCAGGCCAGTCAGATATGATGCCACCTGCTAAAATATAAACATTGGCCTGAACTGCAATTGAGATAGATCAGGATGGTTTTCCCAGCTGAAAGTTTACTCAAAAGGAACCAGAATGAGAAGTTGTATAATCTGTCACTGGTGCAATGTTTTGCCAAGGAAATCCACTGCTGGAATTAGCCGAGTTGTGTGGAATTATTCTGGCTCTTCTCGTTATGCTGCCTCTCTCCCTTTCATATTTCCATTAGGAACTGGAGAAAGGATCCCCTGCAGATTCTGCTGCAAAGTTGCGTCCTCGCAGCAACAATGCAGCCGTGGAGCGTAGGCTGCGACGTTCGCACGACCGTTCTCGGACTCAGCCAGTGACCACAGAGGAAATGGTGGTGGCAAACAGGTACGGAATAGATCAGGAATTTTCTGAAGAAGGATCTAGGCCCGAAACAACATCAGCTTTCCTGCTCCTAAGATGCTGCTTGGCCTACTGTGTTCATCCAGCTCCACACCTGGTTATCTGGAATAGATCAGGAGAAGGCTGTACTATTTAGAAAAGCTCTAACCCTAACCCTATTAGGGTTATCACAAGAAGCAGAGAGAAGTTGGGAGGGATTTCCAGAGTATGGGGCCAAGGCAATTGAAGGCACGCTACCAAGGTCCAAGGCTACCAGATCAACCCCACCAAAAGAATGGTTAACTGGTCTTTCGTGTAATTTTGTGGCATCTTGCTATGCACAAGTTGGCTGCTACATTGACCTAAGTAACATTTGTTGCACTTAAGAAATCAAGGGCTACAGGAGAGTGCAGGGAAGTGGAGTTGAAATGCCCATCAGCCATGATTTAAATGGCAGAGTGGACTTGATGGGCCGAATGGCCTTACTTCCACTCCTATGTCTTATGGTCTTACCAATGATTGAGCAAATAAATTTGGGGTTATGCATGAGGCTGGAATGAAAAGTGCAGAGATCCCTCTGAGGCTTGGGGAGCTAGAGGAGATTGTTGGAGGCGTGAGGCCATGACGGGTTTTGAAAACAAGGATCAGAATTTTAAAATGAAGGCAGGAGCTAGTATATAGCAGAGAGCACAGGAGGTAAAAGGATGATGGAACTTACCACTAACCAAGGCAAGGGCAATACCTGTGGACTTACCAACTTTAACAGAACGCATGGACTGACTAAAAATGAGGACCAAATCCTCCTCACCCCAGTCAACCTCACTCCAGCAGATCAACTTCACCAAAAGAATGGTTAACTAGTCTTTCGTGTAATTTTGTGGCATCCTGCTGTGCACAAGTTGGCTGCAACATTTGTTGCACTTAAGTTATCCATTGACGACAATATACTTCATAACATAATGAAGTCATGATATGGTGCTAAATATAACACGAGATAAGCGCATGAAATGGGGAAAGGTATAGAAGGGTATGTCCATGAGGTTAAACACAGTGGGATATGAGGAGATTCCTGTGGTGGATAATCACCAGTTTGGAACTCTTGGCTAAATGACTTTTTGTCTGCTGCAAACACATGTGACACTTCGTAACATATTTTTACTTACAATGTTTGATAGTGTATGTGAGTTTGCTTGCTAAGCTGGAAGGTTAGTTTTCAGACGTTTCGTCACTTTTTTTTATTTGAAAAAATATACTTTATTCATAGAATGTACAAAAAATAAAACATTTATACACCTACCCAGTCATGCAAGCCACTCCGGGTTACCCGGGGGTACGTACACCAACTAAAAGGAAAAAAAAACAAAACAGAAAAAAAAAACAAAGCAAAGAAATCGCCCCGGCAGTCGTCACCCGGCACAGTCCCAGTTGGCCCCCTGACCAGTTGGGGAAGGCGCCAGCTGGGCCCGGTTACCAGATAGGATTCTTTTCCCTTTTCTGGACGAGGGGGCTCATACGGTGGTCTTTCCCCACCGCGCCTTGGCGGCGGCTGCCCCAAGCTTTAGCGCGTCCCTCAGCACGTAGCCCTGGACCTTGGAGTGCGCCAGTCCGCAACACTCGGTCGGGGTCAGTTCTTTCAGCTGGCAGACCAGCAAGTTGCGGGCAGACCAAAGAGCGTCTTTCACCGCATTGATGGTCCTCCAGGCGCAGTTGATGTTGGTCTCGGTGTGCGTCCCCGGAAACAGCCCGTAGAGCACGGAGTCCCGCGTCACGGAGCTGCTCGGGACGAACCTCGACAAATACCACTGCATCCCCCTCCAGACCTCCTGCGCATAGGCACACTCCAGAAGGAGGTGATCGACAGTCTCGTCCCCCCCGCAGCCACCTCGAGGGCAGCGTGCGGTGGTGCAGAGATTCCGGGCATGCATAAAGGATCTCACTGGCAGAGCCCCTCTCACCGCCAGCCAAGCAATGTCCTTGTGCTTGTTTGAAAGTTCTGGCGATGAGGCATTCTGCCAAACGACTTTGGCAGTCTGCGTGGGGAACCACACGACGGGATCCACCCTCTCCTTTTCCCGAAGGGTCCCGAGGATACGACATGCTGACCACTGCCTGACGGCCTTGTGGTCAAAGTTGTTTCCTTTCAAAAATTTCTTCACGAAGGACAGGTGGTACGGAACGGTCCAACTACTCGGAGCGTTCCGCGGCAACGAGGCCAGGCCCATCCTTCGCAACACCGGGGACAGGTAGAACCTCAGTAAGTAGTGACACTTGGTGTTTGCGCACTGAGGATCTACGCACAGCTCGATGCAGCCACACACAAAGGTAGCCGTCAGGGCGAGGGTGGCGTTCGGTACGCCCTTTCCCCCATTTCCCAGGTCTTTGTACATGGTGTCTCTGCAGACCCGGTCCATCCTCGACCCCCAAATGAAGTGGAAGATGGCCCGGGTGACCGCAGCGGCGCAGGTCCAGGTAATAGGCCAGGCCTGCGCCACATACAACAGTACCGAAAGCCCCTCGCACCTGACAACCAGGTTCTTACCTGCGATGGAGAGGGACCGGAGCGTCCACCTGCCCAGCTTCTGCTTAAATTTGGCGATACGCTCCTCCCAAGTCTTAGTGCATGCCCCAGCTCCACCAAACCAAACACCCAGCACCTTCAGGTAATCTGTCCTGACGGTGAAGGGGACGAAGGAGCAGTCGTCCCAGTTCCCGAAGAACATGACCTCGCTCTTACCCCTATTGACTTTGGCACCCGAGGCCAGTTCAAACTGGCCGCAGATGTCCAACAGCCTACTCACCGACCGACGATCGGTGCAGAAGACGGCGACATCGTCCATGTACAGGGAGGTCTTGACCTGAAGGCCTCCGCTGCCTGGGATAGTCACGCCCTTCAGGCTCACGTCCTTCCTGATGGAGGCGGCGAAGGGCTCCACACAGCACACGAACAAGGCAGGAGAGAGCGGGCAGCCCTGCCTGACTCCAGATCTAACAGGAAAACTGTCTGATTCCCACCCGTTGATCGAGACTGCGCTAACCATGTTAGCGTAGAGCAGCCGGATCCAATTGCGGATGCCCTCCCCGAACCCCAATTTGGAGAGGACGTCCCTCATGTAAGCATGAGAGACCCTGTTGAAGGCCTTCTCCTGGTCCAGGCTGACGAGGCAGGTGTCCACCCGCCTGTCCTGTACTTCGGCGATCGTATCCCTGATGAGCGCGAGGCTCTCAGCGATCTTCCTGCCCGGCACAGCACAGGTTTGGTCAGGGTGAATCACCGACTCCAGGACAGACCTGACCCGGTTGGCAATGACCTTGGCCAGGATTTTGTAGTCCACGTTCAAAAGTGAAATGGGACGCCAATTCTTAATTTCTTCCCTCTCCCCCTTCCTCTTGTAAATGAGGGTGATGATGCCCTTCCTCATGGACTTGCACATTTCCCCTGCCCGAAGCGCACTATCGTACACCTCCAGCAGGTCCTGGCCGACCAGGCCCCACAGAGCAGAATACAGCTCGACCGGTAAGCCATCACTTCCGGGAGTCCTATTCCTCTGCAAGGACTTGAGGGCTCTGGTCAGCTCGTCCAGGGATATCGGCCGGTCCAGCCACTCCCTCGTGCCGTCGTCTAAGACCTCCGTGATAGACGACAGGAACGACTCGGAGGCCGTGCTGTCCGTGGGCTTCGTGTCGTACAGTCCGGCATAGAAGGATCTGCTGATCCTCAAAACGTCAGGCCGAGACGACGTCACCGAGCCGTCGTCCTCCTTCAGCCGGCTAAGCACAGAGCTCTCTTTGTGCAACTTCTGAAAGAAGAAACGCGAGCACATCTCGTCCTGCTCCACGGAGCGGACCCTGGACCGGAAGATTATCCTGGAGGCCTCCGCGGCGAAGAGCGAGGCTTGCTGGCCCCTCACTTCGCGGAGGTCCTCCGTGACATCGACCCCCATCAACTGCAGAAGGAGCAGGTTCTGCACCCTTTTCTGGAGTCGCGACAGCTTTCCCCGCCTCTCTCTTGCCTTCTGAACACCCTTGAGGACAAAGAACCTCTTGATGTTCTCCTTCACCGTCTCCCACCAGTCGCCTGCAGACTCAAAGAGGGGTTTCACGGTTCTCCAACCGGCGTACTCCCTCTTAAGCTCCTCGACGTTCTCTGGGGTCAACAGAGTCGTGTTGAGCTTCCACGTCCCCTTGCCGGCCGGCTGGTCGTCCTGTAAGTGACAGTCGGCCAACAGGAGGCAGTGGTCAGAGAAGAACACCGGCTCGACACCGGTGGACCTGACCGAGAACGTCCGTGACACAAACAGGAAGTCTATCCTTGAGCGGATAGACCCGTCTGGCCGCGACCAGGTGTACCTCTGCTGCGCTCCGTCTGCAGGGGTGCTGAAGACGTCGAGCAGCTTGGCGTCCTTCACCGTGCCCATCAGGAATCTGGACGTGACGTCCAGTTGAATCCCCCCACCCGCTGTCCCCACGCCGGATCTTCCATCTGCATCAATGATGCAGTTGAAGTCTCCGCCTAGGATGACCGGCCTGGACGTAGCCAGCAGGGGTGGAAGCCGCTGCAGGACGGCCAACCGCTCACTCCGTACCACTGGGGCGTACACGTTGATCAGCCTCAGGGGAGCATTCCTGTAGGTGATGTCAGCCACTAGGAGGCGCCCCCCCCACCACCTCCTGAACTTGAGAGATGGTGAAGTTGTGCCCCCGCAGCAGAATAGCCAGGCCTGAGGAGCGACAGTCGTTACCCCCCGACCAGATCGAAGGCCCACAGGTCCAGGCGCCGGACCATTTCCCGTACCTGCCGAGGTGCGGTATCCCGCAGTCCTGCAGAAACATGAGGTCCGCCTTGATGGTGGTCAGGTAGGCCAACGTGGACACACATCTCGCGGTTGACTTGACGCTGCGCACATTAATGTTCGCAACTCGTACCCCCATTGTGGGCAGTGACCGCAGTACCCTCCCCAGGTCCAAGGTCCAGCCCCTCCATCTGTCCCTTCATGCCCATTGCCCGGGCTAACTGCTGGACGCTCTCTGGGCTCAGGAAACCGTCTGTGCTGCCTTCCGGGTGGCATCCCCCCGCCAGGGGTGCGGAGGCAGGAGGGTCCGGCTCCGGATCAGGCTGGGGACGTGCTGTTTCCTCCTTCCCGCCTGGAAGTTCCGGGGGGCCCTCCAGTGCTCCAGCGGCACTTGACTGGGTGTCAGAGTGAGCCTCAGGACGCCTCCCGTCACCTGGAAGCGGGGTGCTGCTTTCCTTCCCCCTCGAGACCTTTAACTTCTGCTTCGGGTGGGCCCTCTCCGAATCCTCCTCGTCAGAGGAGCTCTTATAGCCCCCCTGTAGCTGCCTCTTCCCTCCTGATTGTTGCGGTTCCTGGGCCCGTCGACGCACCTTCCTCCTCGCTTTCCGGACTGTAGTCCACTCCCCTGGGTTGCCTGCCGCCGCCTCCATTGGCTCCGGGTTGTCGGGGGGGAATCGGAGCCTGCAGGGGTGCTTTGCTGGCTTCGGGCCCATCCTGCAGGGCTGGGCCCTCCTGCACGGCCTGGCCCTCCTGCACATTAGTGGGGTCCTTGCTGGGCCCTGGTGCCTTCCTCTCCTCCGGGGGGGCTGGCCCCGCATTTCCCCTGCCGGCGACATGGGCGTAGGTGGTACCCCGCCGCGGGCATGCCCTATAGAAGTGGCCCGCTTCCCCGCAAAGGTTGCAGCTTCTCTCTCGTGGGCAATCCTTTGCAAGGTGTCCCTCCTCCCTGCAGTTCCTGCAGATGGTGACTTTGCAGTCGGCCGCCATGTGACCTGACCTACCACAGGCATGGCAGACTTTAGGTTGCCCTGCATAGGTCAGGTCGCCCCTGCTCCCGCCGATCGCGAAGCTGGACGGTGGGTGTGCGACATTCCCGTCTGCGCCCATCCTCAGCGTCACCTTGACCTGCCTCTTACTCGTCCAGATGCCAAAGGGGTCCACCATGTCAGTTAGGTCCCCTTCCACCTTCACATACCTTCCGAGGAAGGTCAGGACGTCAACTGCTGGCACATGCGGGTTGTACATGTGTACAGTCACCATACGGCTCCTCTGTGCTGGTATCACAAACAGCGGGACAGCGGTCAATACAGAGAGGGGGCCCTCACCTCCTTTCTCCTTGAAAACCTCCAGGAAGCGCTCGCAAAGCTTGGCACTCCGGAAGGTCACGTCGTAAAAACCCCCTCCGGGGAAATCCTGCAGGCAGTAAATGTCCGCAGCAGCAAACTCACAACAGTCCAACAGGACCCTCTTCACGAAGAAGGTGCGGTCCACAGGTGCACCTTCATCCACCTTCTTTACAGAAACACGGATGGTGTTCCGGACCCCCTGACCTGGGGCACGAGCACTTGCCGCAGCCATCGTTGCAGGTTGGCTGCTTCCCTGAACCAGCGTTAGACCGAAGCCAGCATTAAGATCCACTGGTCGCAAGGGTGCACAGCCAACCCGACGTCCTCCTTTCACCTCCAAGACAGCACTCTCGTCCTCTCAGTCCACAAGAGAGTGGGTCTTTATTGTGTTTGAGATGTAAGCTGGTTCACTGAGCTGTAAGATTTGTCCCCAGATGTTTTGTCACCTTTTTTTTTTTTTTTTATTTGAAAAAATATACTTTATTCGTAAGATGTACAAAAAAATAAAACATATTTACACACCTACCCAGTCATGCAAGCCGCTCCGTTTTACCCAGGGGGTACATACACCAACTAAAGGAAAAAAAAACAAAACAGAAAAAAAAAACAAAGCAAAGAAAATTCCCCAGCAGTCGTCACCCCGCACAGTCCCAGTTGGCCCCCTGACCAGTTGGGGAAGGCGCCAGCTGGGCCCAGTTACCAGATAGGATTCTTTTCCCTTTTCTGGACGAGGGGGCTCATACGGTGGTCTTTCCCCACCGCGCCTTGGCGGCGGCTGCCCCAAGCTTTAGCGCGTCCCTCAACACGTAGCCCTGGACCTTGGAGTGCGCCAGTCTGCAACACTCGGTCGGGGTCAGTTCTTTCAGCTGGCAGACCAGCAAGTTGCGGGCAGACCAAAGAGCGTCTTTCACCGCATTGATGGTCCTCCAGGCGCAGTTGATGTTGGTCTCGGTGTGCGTCCCCGGAAACAGCCCGTAGAGCACGGAGTCCCGCGTCACGGAGCTGCTCGGGACGAACCTCGACAAATACCACTGCATCCCCCTCCAGACCTCCTGCGCATAGGCACACTCCAGAAGGAGGTGATCAACAGTCTCGTCCCCCCCGCAGCCACCTCGAGGGCAGCGTGCGGTGGTGCAGAGATTCCGGGCATGCATAAAGGATCTCACTGGCAGAGCCCCTCTCACCGCCAGCCAAGCAATGTCCTTGTGCTTGTTTGAAAGTTCTGGCGATGAGGCATTCTGCCAAACGACTTTGGCAGTCTGCATGGGGAACCACACGACGGGATCCACCCTCTCCTTTTCCCGAAGGGTCCTGAGGATACTACGTGCTGACCACTGCCTGACGGCCTTGTGGTCAAAGGTGTTTCCTTTCAGAAATTTCTCCACGAAGGACAGGTGGTACGGAACGGTCCAACTACTCGGAGCGTTCCGCGGCAACGAGGCCAGGCCCATCCTTCGCAACACCGGGGACAGGTAGAACCTCAGTAAGTAGTGACACTTGGTGTTTGCGTACTGAGGATCTACGCACAGCTTGATGCAGCCACACACAAAGGTAGCCGTCAGGGCGAGGGTGGCGTTCGGTACGCCCTTTCCCCCATTTCCCAGGTCTTTGTACATGGTATCTCTGCGGACCCGGTCCATCCTCGACCCCCAAATGAAGTGGAAGATGGCCCGGGTGACGGCAGCGGCGCAGGTCCAGGTAATAGGCCAGGCCTGCGCCACATACAACAGTACCGAAAGCCCCTCGCACCTGACAACCAGGTTCTTACCCGCGATGGAGAGGGACCGGAGCGTCCACCTGCCCAGCTCCTGCTTAAATTTGGAGATACGCTCCTCCCAAGTCTTAGTGCATGCCCCAGCTCCACCAAACCAAACACCCAGCACCTTCAGGTAGTCTGTCCTGACGGTGAAGGGGATGAAGGAGCGGTCGTCCCAGTTCCCGAAGAACATGACCTCGCTCTTACCCCTATTGACTTTGGCACCCGAGGCCAGCTCAAACTGGCCGCAGATGTCCAACAGCCTACTCACCGACCGACGATCGGTGCAGAAGACGGCGACATCATCCATGTACAGGGAGGTCTTGACCTGAAGGCCTCCGCTGCCCGGGATAGTCACGCCCCTCAGGCTCACGTCCTTCCTGATGGAGGCGGCGAAGGGCTCCACACAGCACACGAACAAGGCAGGAGAGAGCGGGCAGCCCTGCCTGACTCCAGATCTAACAGGAAAACTGTCTGATTCCCACCCGTTGATCGAGACTGCGCTAACGATGTTGGCGTAGAGCAGCCGGATCCAATTGCGGATGCCCTCCCCAAACCCCAATTTGGAGAGGACGTCCCTCATGTAAGCATGAGAGACCCTGTCGAAGGCCTTCTCCTGGTCCAGGCTGACGAGGCAGGTGTCCACCCGCCTGTCCTGTACTTCGGCGATCGTATCCCTGATGAGCGCGAGGCTCTCAGCGATCTTCCTGCCCGGCACAGCACAGGTTTGGTCAGGGTGAATCACCGACTCCAGGACAGACCTGACCCGGTTGGCAATGACCTTGGCCAGGATTTTGTAGTCCACGTTCAAAAGTGAAATGGGACGCCAATTCTTAATTTCTTCCCTCTCCCCCTTCCTCTTGTAAATGAGGGTGATGATGCCCTTCCTCATGGACTTGCACATTTCCCCTGCCCGAAGCGCACTATCGTACACCTCCAGCAGGTCCTGGCCGACCAGGCCCCACAGAGCAGAATACAGCTCGACCGGTAAGCCATCACTTCCGGGAGTCCTATTCCTCTGCAAGGACTTGAGGGCTCTGGCCAGCTCGTCCAGGGATATCGGCCGGTCCAGCCACTCCCTCGTGCCGTCGTCTAAGACCTCCGTGATAGACGACAGGAACGACTCGGAGGCCGTGTTGTCCGTGGGCTTCGTGTCGTACAGTCCGGCATAGAAGGATCTGCTGATCCTCAAAACGTCGGGCCGAGACGACGTCACCGAGCCGTCGTCCTCCTTCAGCCGGCTAAGCACAGAGCTCTCTTTGTGCACCTTCTGAAAGAAGAAACGCGAGCACGTCTCGTCCTGCTCCACGGAGCGGACCCTGGACCGGAAGATTATCCTGGAGGCCTCCGCGGCGAAGAGCGAGGCTTGCTGGCCCCTCACCTCGCGGAGGTCCTCCGTGACATCGACCCCCATCAACTGCAGAAGGAGCAGGTTCTGCACCCTTTTCTGGAGTCGCGACAGCTTTCCCCGCCTCTCTCTTGCCTTCTGAACACCCTTGAGGACAAAGAACCTCTTGATGTTCTCCTTCACCGTCTCCCACCAGTCGCCTGGAGACTCAAAGAGGGGTTTCACGGTTCTCCAACCGGTGTACTCCCTCTTAAGCTCCTCGACGTTCTCTGGGGTCAACAGAGTCGTGTTGAGCTTCCACGTCCCCTTGCCGGCCGGCCGGTCGTCCTGTAAGTGACAGTCGGCCAACAGGAGGCAGTGGTCAGAGAAGAACACCGGCTCGACACCAGTGGACCTGACCGAGAACGTCCGTGACACAAACAGGAAGTCTATCCTTGAGCGGATAGACCCGTCTGGCCGCGACCAGGTGTACCTCTGCTGCGCTCCGTCTGCAGGGGTGCTGAAGACGTCGAGCAGCTTGGCGTCCTTCACCGTGCCCATCAGGAATCTGGACGTGACGTCCAGTTGAATCCCCCCACCCGCTGTCCCCACGCCGGACCTTCCATCTGCATCAATGATGCAGTTGAAGTCTCCGCCTAGGATGACCGGCCTGGACGTAGCCAGCAGGGGTGGAAGCCGCTGCAGGACGTCCAACCGCTCACTCCGTACCACTGGGGCGTACACGTTGATCAGCCTCAGGGGAGCATTCCTGTAGGTGATGTCAGCCACTAGGAGGCGCCCCCCCACCACCTCCTGAACTTGAGAGATGGTGAAGTTGTGCCCCCGCAGCAGAATAGCCAGGCCCGAGGAGCGACAGTCGTTACCCCCCGACCAGATCGAAGGCCCACAGGTCCAGGCGCCGGACCATTTCCCGTACCTGCCGAGGTGCGGTATCCCGCACTCCTGCAGAAACAGGAGGTCCGCCTTGATGGTGGTCAGGTAGGCCAACGTGGACACACATCTCGCGGTTGACTTGACGCTGCGCACATTAATGCTCGCAATTCGTACCCCCATTGTGGGCAGTGACCGCAGTACCCTCCCCAAGTCCAAGGTCCAGCCCCTCCATCTGTCCCTTCATGCCCATTGCCCGGGCTAACTGCTGGACGCTCTCTGGGCTCAGGAAACCGTCTGTGCTGCCTTCCGGGTGGCATCCCCCCGTCAGGGGTGCGGAGGCAGGAGGGTCCGGCTCCGGATCAGGCTGGGGACGTGCTGTTTCCTCCTTCCCGCCTGGAAGTTCCGGGGGGCCCTCCAGTGCTCCAGCGGCACTTGACTGGGTGTCGGAGTGAGCCTCAGGACGCCTCCCGTCACCTGGAAGCGGGGTGCTGCTTTCCTTCCCCCTCGAGACCTTTAACTTCTGCTTCGGGTGGGCCCTCTCCGAATCCTCCTCGTCAGAGGAGCTCTTATAGCCCCCCTGTAGCTGTCTCTTCCCTCCTGATTGTTGCGGTTCCTGGGCCCGTCGACGCACCTTCCTCCTCGCTTTCCGGACTGTAGTCCACTCCCCTGGGTCGCCTGTCGCCGCCTCCATTGGCTCCGGGTTGTCGGGGGGGATTGGAGCCTGCAGGGGTGCTTTGCTGGCCTCGTGGCCATCCTGCAGGGCTGGGCCCTCCTGCACGGCCTGGCCCTCCTGCACATTAGTGGGGTCCTTGCTGGGTCCTGGTGCCTTCCTCTCCTCCGGGGGGGCTGGCCCCGCATTTCCCCTGCCGGCGACCTGGGCATAGGTGGTACCCCGCCGCGGGCATGCCCTATAGAAGTGGCCCGCTTCCCCGCAAAGGTTGCAGCTTCTCTCTCGTGGGCAATCCTTTGCAAGGTGTCCCTCCTCCCTGCAGTTCCTGCAGATGGTGACTTTGCAGTCGGCCGCCATGTGACCTGACCTACCACAGGCATGGCAGACTTTGGGTTGCCCTGCATAGGTCAGGTAGCCCCTGCTCCCGCCGATCGCGAAGCTGGACGGTGGGTGTGCGACATTCCCGTCTGCGCCCATCCTCAGCGTCACCTTGACCTGCCTCTTACTCGTCCAGATGCCAAAGGGGTCCACCATGTCAGTTAGGTCCCCTTCCACCTTCACGTACCTTCCGAGGAAGGTCAGGATATCAACTGCTGGCACATGCGGGTTGTACATGTGTACAGTCACCATACGGCTCCTCTGCGCTGGCATCACAAACAGTGGGACAGCGGTCAATACAGAGAGGGGGCCCTCACCTCCTTTCTCCTTGAAAACCTCCAGGAAGCGCTCGCAAAGCTTGGCACTCCGGAAGGTCACATCGTAAAAACCCCCTCCGGGGAAATCCTGCAGGCAGTAAATGTCCGCAGCAGCGAACCCACAACAGTCCAACAGGACCCTCTTCACGAAGAAGGCGCGGTCCACAGGTGCACCTTCATCCACCTTCTTTACGGAAACACGGATGGTGTTCCGGACCCCCTGACCTGGGGCACGAGCACTTGCCGCAGCCATCGTTGCAGGTTGGCTGCTCCCCTGAACCAGCGTTAGGCCAAAGCCAGCATTAAGATCCACTGGTCGCAAGGGCGCACAGCCAACCCGATGTCCTCCTTTCACCTCCAAGACTGCACTCTCGTCCTCTCAGCCCACAAGAGAGTGGGTCTTTATTGTGTTCGAGATGTAAGCTGGTTCACTGAGCTGTAAGGTTTGTCCCCAGATGTTTTGTCACCATTCCAGGTAACATCAACAGTGAGCCTCTGACGAAGCGCTGGTGTTATGTCTCCGCTTTCTATTTATCTGGTTAGGTTTCCTTGGGTTGGTGATGTCATTTCCTGCATTGGTGATGTCATTTCCAGTTCTTTTTCTCAGGGGATGGTAGATTGGCTCCAAATCAATGTGTTTGTTGATGGAGTTCTGGTTGGAATGCCATGCTTCTAGGAATTCTTTTAAGTTCATTAGCTAATGAATTTAAAAGCCCCTATACAGACAACAAACAAAACAAACGTCATCTACAAAATACCTTGCAAAAACTGTGACAAACACTACATTGGACAAACTGGCAGAAAGCTAGCCACCAGGATACATGAACATCAACTAGCCACAAAACGACATGACCCACTATCACTCGTATCCTTACATACAGATGAGGAAGGACACCACTTTGATTGGGACAACACATCCATCCTAGGACAAGCCAAACAGAGACATGCACGAGAATTCCTAGAAGCATGACATTCCAACCAGAACTCCATCAACAAACACATTGATTTGGAGCCAATCTACCATCCCCTGAGAAAAAGAACTGGAAGTGACATCACCAATGCAGGAAATGACATCACCAACCCAAGGAAACCCTAACCAGATAAATAGAAAGCGGGATATAACACCAGTGCTTCGTCGGAGGCTCATGATGATGTTATCTAGAATAGTGACGAAACGTCTGAAAACTAACCTTCTAGCTCAGCGAGCAAACTCACATCCAGAACCTCAACCTGAGCTACAAATCTTCTCAATATTTGATAGTGTTTATGTCTTCATCACACTATAGTTTTTCACCTCACTTTGTATTGACAGTAAATTCAGATATATTATACTTGGTCTCCTTATCTGTGTCATTGATCTACAGTATAAATAGCTGAAACCCAGTGCTGATCAATGAGGCACTCCACAAGCAACATCCTACCATTTTGGAAAAAAACCATTCATTCCTATTCTCTATTTGTTGACCATTAACGAATTTCCAGTCCATTTCCAATGTATATTCTCAAACCCATGAGCCCTAACCTTGTGCAACAGTCTCGAGTGAGAAACCTTACCATTGCCTTCCTAAAATACATATGTATTACATACAGTGCCTCCCCCTCATCATCCCTGCCAGTCAAAACCTCAAAAACCTCTAAAACAGCTATTTAAATGTCATTCCTGTTTAATAAAATCATGTTGAAAGGCCAACTCCTGATCCTAGTTTCCTAAAATGTGCTTCCTGATTTTTCTGCTGAATGGCCTAACTGTCATTTTAAGTTTTGGGTTTTCTTTTACATGTATGATCTCCCACAAAATGACATATTTTCTCCTTACCTACCTAATCAAATTCTTTGATTAATTTGAATAACTTGACCGTCAAGTGACATAGCTCTTGTATTGCCCTCTGAGAACTTGTCAGTCTTTAACTTTCAAATGTGGCTCTGGATAGTAGATTTTGAGAGGAAATTTGAATATGGATGGCATCATGTTCAAACACAATAGCATGATAATTACAGGCTAGAAGCATGAGTTTTCCAGAAGGTGCCACTTCATGGTTAACATGAATGGGAGGCCCAGCAGAGAGATATTAATTTGTGGTTGGCAGAAAATTGAAGGATACGGTTAATACCGTGAAGGGCTGCAACAAATCAAATAAAGCATTCATAAATGAGTAGAGTGGGCACATACTTGAGTTGGGTACTTTGATAGGAGGTCTTAGGAGACATTGTAGTCCTTGGAAAAGAATGTCTAAATGGATTGGATTGAGTATTGGCTATCTGACAGAAGGCAGAGAGTTGGGATAAAAAGCTCTTTCTCGGAATGGCAACCGGTGATGAGTGGTGTCCCGCAGGGTTCAGTGTTGGGGCCACAGCTGTTCACCTTGTATATTAATGATCTGGATGAAGGGACTGGGGGCATTCTGGCGAAGTTTGCCGATGATACGAAGATAGGTGGACAGGCAGGTAATACTGAGGAGGTGGGGAAACTGCAGAAAGATTTAGACAGTTTAGGAGAGTGGTCCAGGAAATGACTGATGAAATTCAATGTGAGTAAATGTGAGGTTTAGCACTTTGGAAAAAAGAATACAGGCATGGACTATTTTCTAAACGGTGAGAAAATTCGCAAATCAGAAGTGCAAAGGGATCTGGGAGTGTTGGTCAGGATTCTCTAAAGGTTAACTTGCAGGTAGAGTCTGTAATTAAGAAAGCGAATATAATGTTGTCGTTTATCTCAAGAGGGTTGGAATATAAAAGCAGCGATGTGCTTCTGAGGCTCTAGTTTGGCCCCATTTAGAATACTGTGTCCAATTTGGGCCCCACTCCTCAGGAAGGACAAATTAGCCCTGGAGCGTGTCTAGCGGAGATTCACACGGATGATCCCTGGAATGGTAGGTTTAGCGCATGATGAACGGCTAAGGATCCAGGGATTGTACTCATTAGAGTTGAGAAGGTTGAGGGGAGATCTAATAGAAACTTACAAGATAATGTATGGCTTAGAACGGGTGGACACTAGGAAGTTGTTTCCGTTAGGCGGGGAGACTAGGACCCGTGGGCACAGCCTTAAAATTAGAGGGGGTAAATTTAAAACAGAAATGAGACGACATTTCTTCAGCCAGAGAGTGGTGGGCTTGTGGAATTCATTGCCACAGAGTGCCTTGGAGGCTGGAATGTTGGATGCCTTCAAGGCAGAGATCGACAAATTCTTGATCTCAAAAGGAATCAAGGGCTACGGGGAGAGTGCAGGGAAGTGGTGTTGAATTGCCCATCAGCCATGATTTAAATGGCGGAGTGACTTGATGGGCTGAATGGCCTTACTTCCACTCCTGTGTCTTATGGTCTTAAATGAAGTGGAAAAGCAAAGGTGTCTCAAGGTTGAGATTCACCAATTAGTGAAAATAATGCTACCATTTTACACATTTGGAAACAAGAAAACAAAACCACTCATGCTTGTTTCTGAATGGGTAGACTTGAAAATCAGAGAAATGTGTTAGAGATAGTAAGAACTACTGGAGCCAGAGATAATACAGCGTGGAGCTGGAGGAACACAACAGGCCAGGCAGCATTAGAGCAGCAGGAAAGTTGGCATTTCGGGTCAGGACCCTTCTTCTGCTCCACTAATGCTGCCTGTCCTGCTGCACTTCTCCAGCTCCACACTGTGTTATCAAAGAAATATGTTAACCTTGTTTGAACCCTGGCTTGTATGTATTTGACATTCTGGAAGGAATATGGAGAAAAAGTAAATAAGTGAAGGCTAGATGAAGATCAGGCCAGAGCTAAATGAGTGGTAAAGTAAGATCAAGGGGCTGAATGGTTTAATACTGTTCCTAACCCAAATGACAGCCAAGTGAAAGAAGGGATTACATTTGAAGAATGCTTTTCTTCACATTTTTCATTTTCTGCTTCTACACTAATTGATAAAAACTCTGCTGTTAGCCTCCCTAGGGCACAGTCACCAAACGAGCAGGATGCAGATGGAAAAAAGAGCGGTGCAGTTGAACAGGAGGTAGAAGAGAGAGGTGATGAGAATTCCAGGCTGAGCCTGAACCAGAAGATGGCCTTGTTTAACAGTCTGTGTCAGCCCATGCCTAAGAAGATGCCAACAGTGGAAGGACGTAATGGGCGCAGACAGAAAGGGGCTCGGTATCGCACACAACCTGTCACCTTTGGTGAAGTCCAGCTGGTAAATATTGTTTTTATTTCAATCTTACTAAGATGGTGAAGCAGAACAATTTCCTTCTGTGATTCATGATTTAAAACAGTCCATAAGTGTTTGAACAATAATTAATGACTGTACATTCTTGCGTCTGAAAGGTTTCAGGCCTTATTTGGAAGTTTTATGTAGGATCATAAAACTAGGAGCAGAAGTTGGCTATTCAGCCCCTCAAACCTGCTCTGCCATTCAGTAAGATCAGAGCTGGTCTGATTACACTATAGTCGCACCTACCGCAGGTAATCTTTCAACCCCGAGCTGATCAAGAATCTGCCTCTTCCTTCTTTCTGCTTTCACTGCCTATTGAGGAAGAGAGTCCCAAAGACTCTTGACCATTTGTGAGATTAAAATTCTGCTCATCTCTGCTTTAAATGGGTGTCTCCTTATTTTTACACTGTGAGTCCTGGTTTTAGAATCTCCCACAGAATGTGATGGGGAATCTCAGCAGGTCTGGCAGCATTTAGATCTTTCTCTACAGAGAGATTTGTTTCTGTGTTTTTGATTCAGATTTCCAACATCCAGTTCTTTGCTTTATAAAATCATCTCCATATCCACCTTGTCAAGACTAATTAAGTTTCCTCTTACTCTACTGTATTCCAGCAGATATGAACCTGACTGGTTCAACCCTTTCCTCATAAAACAAACCTCCCCTCTCTAACTATCACAGCTATTCCAGGTAGTCGAATAGCCCTTGTCTGAATTGCTTCCAAACTGGTTGCATCCTTCCTTAATTAACAACACCAATACTGCACACAGTAAACAATTCCCCTCAAAATGAACAATAATAATCCAATAGTTTTTAATTAGTTGCTGTACCTGCACATTCACCTGTGATACATGAACTCATGCACCTAATGTGTTAAACATTACAGTTGCAGAACCCATTATGGCTTGATTGTCCGGTATAATATGTTCACTAAGGCATGCAGACTGTGCAAACCCAATCTGTAACCTGCACTAGATGAAGGGCAGCACAGTGGCTCGGTGGTTAGAATTGCTGCCTCACAGCACCAGGGATCTGGCTGCCTGTGTGGAGTTTGGAAATCAGAGCACCTGTTTCCATGTGCATTTCCTCTGGGTGCTATGATTTCCTCCCACAGTCTGAAGATGTGCAGGATAGGTAGATTGTCCATGCTAAATTGCCCGTAGTGTCTAGAAATTTGCAAGCTAGGTGGGTTAGCCATGGGAAATGGGGCTAAGTCTGGATGGGATGCTCTTTGGAGGGATATTGTGGACTCGGTGGGATGAATGGCCTGCTTCCACATTTTAGGGATTCTATAAATATTATCGGGGATATTATAGCTAACTGCCTTGTACAGAGAGGGAAAAAATCGCCAATATTTCTATTAAGCATTACTATTTAATGATTCCTACTGGAAAATGCATGGGCATTGATTGAGAGTGGGAAAGACGCTACCTTGTGATGCCCTCAATAGTCAAATAGTCTACTGGCACCGTACAGGGTAACACTTGTACATTAGTTAAATGAGCAGGGATTGTGACATTGACATCCCATATTGAACTACACCCCTGCATAGGTCAGTGTGTTAAAAAGGGAAAGAAAAGATATTAGTGTGAAAAACTAAATTGACTGGAAAATCTATCTGTAAAAGAACCGCTGTGCTTTCAGTCCAGCAAGCTGTCCTTTGATCAACACTTGTTCCCAAGATATTTACACAATGTCTCTGAGGGGAACACAACGATACTTTGAAGTGGTTAACCACAGAGACTGTGGTGAGTTCAGGAACTACAAACTCCTGGGAATGTGCCGTTGCCGGTTTGTGATTTCTGTTTATTCAACTGGAATAAATAGACAATGCCATTTTGGTAATGTAGGAATGAGCACATCACAACGCAGGTTAAAAAAATAAAGTTAATCCAATCAGTCAGCTCAGGATGCAAACGTCCAAATACTCCAACCTCATGGTCAGTGTGTTTTTTTTAACAATGTGTGCTCCTGGCCAATCAGGCTGTGCTCATGTATGAAAGTATATCCAGTGTCAACATGGCACAGTTGCCAGCATTTGACACAACAGGTTGAAGGTCCAAAACCTACTGTAGCTGAGCACACACCCTGCATTCAATGCAGTACTGTTAGACTGTTACTCTATAACAGACTCCTACTACCTATAAAGGATCTCTCAGCTTGTTTTGTGAAGAAGTACTGAGTTGTCCCAGTGTTCAGGTCAGCACCTCTCTCATGATCACACTCACCAGGAACACTGTCACTGGCTGTTTGTTCATTTGTTGTTTTTGTGATCTCACTGTGCCAACCAAGTTTCCCAAACTAGTACCATTTGCCTTCACTTGGCTCACATTCCTCCAAACCTTTCCAATGCATGTACCCGTCCAAATGTCTTTTAAATGTGTAATTGTACTCTCTTCTACCACTCCCTCTGGCATTTTATTGCATGCATACACCACACTGTGTGTGGGAAAGTTGTCCCTCAGGTCCTTTTAAATCTTTCCCCTCTCACCTTACGTCTATGCCCTCTGGTTTTGGGCTCCCCTAACCTGGAGAAATGATCTTGGCTATTCACCCTATCCATGCCCCTCATGATTTTATAAGCCTTTCTAAGGTCACCCCTCAGGGACCGACGCCCCAGCCGATTCAGCTTCTGCCTATGGTTCAAACCCTCCAATCCTGGCAACATCTTTGTAAATCTTTTCTGCACACTTTCAAGTTTGACAACATCTTTCCTATAGCAGGTCGACTAAATTGAAACAGTATTCCAAAATTGGCCTAACCAATGGCCTGCAGAGCCACAACATCATTCCTGGTCGGCACAACATTGTGGGCTGAAGGGCCTGTTCTGTGCTGTACTGTTCTATGTTCTATGTTCTATGTTCTAAACCCAAAGAAAAATAGTTTAGCTAAAGGGACAGTCATATATTGTCACTTCAGAATTCTTTATTTCCATGAATTTTGAAATTGGCAATAGATGCAAGATATCTTTTATCTATGACCCTTCATGTGGTGATCACCCCCAAGATTCTCACTGGTAAAGATCACACACCAAGTCTCAATTAAGGGAAATCTGGAAAAGTGACAGAAACTTGGTCAAAAATAAAGGTTTGAGGATACTTTTCAAGGTAGAGAGCAAGGCAAGGAAGAGAATTCCAGAGAGTGAGGTGGTCATTACTGAGTGAAAAGGAGACAGGTCATGGCAGTGTAGGATAGCTTAGGACAGGATGGAGTAGGATAAGACAGGCTGAGCCCATGCGGTTAGCCAGACTCAGGGAGACAGGCAGCATGACCTGGTACATATGGTCAGATGAGGATGCAGAGCTGAAGGAGACAAGACCATGACATGGAAGTTTTTAATGCCAGAAGCTGAGGAATGAGGAGTGTGGCTCAGAAAGCAGACATGAGTTTTGGAATGGAGGATATTGAGTTGGGATGGGGGTGGGATTTTGGGTCAGAGGGAATGGGGCTTGGGATGAGAGAGAGGGAGATATGGGATGGGAGAGTGTAGTTCAGAATAAAGGAATGGGGTTTGAAATGGGGAGAGAGATTTTGGTTGTGCAACTGGGAGCATGGATTGGAAGGAGTATGATTTGGGATGGGGGAGTGGAGTTCGGGATGGAGTACTGAGTTTTAGAATGGGGGAGTTTGGCATTGGAGGGAGTGAGATTTTATAGGGTATAGTGAGGTTTGTGGAGGATGAATAGATTTTGGGATGGAGGAAATGGGGTATGCCACTGAGGAGTGGGGTTTGGGATGGGTAGCGTGAGGTTTGGAATGGAAGTTTTGGGTTTAGCTTAGAAAAGTGGGGTTTTATACAGTGCAGGAGGCATGTAACAGATTTAAGATAAGACCATAAGACATAGGAGTGGAAGTAAGGCCATTCAGCCCATCGGGTCCACTCCGCCATTTAAATCATGGCTAATGGGCATTTCAACTCTACTTCCCTGCACCCTCCCCGTAGCCCTTGATTCCTTGTGAGATCAAGAATTTGTCGATCTCTCCCTTGAAGGCATCTAACGACCCGGCCTCCACTGCACTCCGTGGCAATGAATTTCGCAAGCCAACCACGCTCTGGCTGAAGAAATGTCGTCTCATTTCTGTTTTAAATTTACTCCCTCTAATTTTAAGGCTGTGCCCACAGGTCCTAGTCTTCCTGCCTAACGGAAACAACTTCCCAGTGTCCACCTTTTCTAAGCCGTGCATTATCTTGTAAGTTTCTGTTAGATCTCCCCTCAACCTTCTCAACTCTAATGAGTACAATCCCTGGATCCTTAGCCGTTCATCATATGTTAAACCTACCATTCCAGGGATCATTCATGTGAATCTCTGCTGGACATGCTCCAAGGCTAGTATGTCCTTCCTGAGGTGTGGGACCCAAAACTGGACACAGTGTTCTAAATGGGGCCTAACTAGAGCTTTCTAAAGCCTCAGAAGCACATTGCTCCTTTTATATTCCAGCCCTGTTGAGATAAATGACAACATTACATTCGCTTTCTTAATCACAGGCACTACCTGCAAGTTAACTTTTCGAGAACCCTGGACCAACACTTCCAGATCCCTTTGTACTTCTGCTTTACGAATTTTCTCACCATTTAGAAAATAGTCCATGCCTGTATTCTTTTTTCCAAAGTGCAAAACCTTGCATTTGCTCACGTTGAATTTCATCAGTCATTTCCTGGACCACTCTCCTAAACTGTCTAAATCTTTCTGCAGCTTTCTCACCTCCTCAGTACTACCTGCCTGTCCACCTATCTTCGTATCATCGGCAAACTTCGCCAGAATGCCCCCAGTCCCTTCATCAAGATAATCTGGTGCAGTTTTTAAGGGGATTTCAGGAGGGTTTGCTTGGTAGGAGAGAGTGTTTCTGTGTACCGGGCAGGTCAGAATTTCAACTGTGTATTTGCTGTGTGGTGCTTCATTTTCCACTTATACAAACATTCAGTGATGAATAAATCCAGCCTTTGAGAGTTGGAGTATTGGCTCTGTCAGGACATTACTCATGTAAAATAAATTGGAACAGGGTGGGGCAGAGTGCTTTTAAAAAATAGCGTAGCTGCAATGAATCATTTTTGTTTGCTGGGACTAGAAAAGTCAGGTGTGTGGAATTGGCACTGGATCACGAATTTAACTTCAAGTCTAAACAACAACTTAGAGAAATATTGGAATTTGTGAAGCACTGCAGAATTATCTTCCAGGTAGGAGCCAGATCACCTGTGTCTAAATAAATAGCTGATTTCAAAAGCTTAGATCATTCAATTTGCTGTAAACTGCCCAATGGATAACGAACATGTTGGTGTTACTTTGGATGATTTTGAAGTGTTCAGACTCCCCAGGATGAACTTTGTCAAGAAGATAAACACGTGAAACATCAAATTTTAATTGCTACCCATGGAATCCTGGCCTGTGAAAGACAAGTATAATTTCTCGGAACTGGAAGCTCTCTCCATTTCTGGGAGCTTTCTTTGATATGTAGGAATGGATATATTTCTTCACCTAATACAAAATTGTGCTGTACTCCCTCATTGTGTTAACTAACTTGATGAGTTCAAATCCTTGAACTTCCAACTTTCAGTCCCTGAGGCAAGAGGTTACCAACTGATCCATGGCTGCACATTTAGACACTTGCTAATGATGTTGGTGTATAGGCAGGAAATGCTTAACATTCTCAATACAGCTTGCTTGATGAACTGGGGGAAAGCAAGTACATAATGAGTTAAGTGTTTAGCTGGTGTGCATGTTTAAGCTCTGTGGCAGATTGACACATTCCGCTGCCGGCTTCACTTGGATCCAGGTTTAATATTTCTCAGCTGGGCTGCCAGGTAAAATGCTGCGCTCATAGAAGTGTTTCACTTCAGGGAGGGGAAAGTGGACACTGTCCAGTAAGAGAGTCACAAGTGTACTTTCCGTGGGCCAATTACAAAAGGCAGTCATCTAGGCTTTTCTGATCGCAGCAGCATTTTACTTTAGGCTGAATCAGTGGAGGTAGAGTGAGGGGGCAGAGCAGGGAGAGCTGGAAAAAAACTGGGGGAAAATGTAAAAATTGTTACGAGGAAGTTTGAATCAGGTTGTTTGATTCGCTGATTTGGCTGTAGATTTTAACAGTCATGTTTCCTACAAATGCAAGCTCTATTAGAACAGCGCAATGTTTCCTAATTTTAGCTAAGCACTGCAGTCATCAATGGTCAGAATTATAGCAAGTTAGTTCAATTGCTACTAATCCAGACTCCCTCAGGCAGAACACTACTGTGTTTACGGTCTGGTTTGCGTACCCTGGTTGCTGTTTTTTCTACTTCCCTCCTGAATTCTTCATTGGTGAGTATGTCATTGTTTTGAATTTGTGTCGGCCCTTTATTGCCATTTTATCCCAATAACTTGCCATCCGCGGTACCCACAACTCAAAGGCAATACTGTCTGCACCACTGATGCTGAGGGCTTCAGCTTTCATGGGATCTCGTAGGCAGGAAAACAAAAGCATGAGCTCCCAACCTGTTAGCTGCAAGTGGTCTAACTCACTGCTGGCAAAATTAGGGATGTTGGCACTCCAAATTCAAAAGTTTCTATTTGATCACTACACCCAACATTGCAAAGAGTGTTGTTCATGTTTTGCATTAGATAAAGTGGCCAGGTAATGTAGATGACAGGAGAAAGGTTTCGAATAAGAAACTCTGGGATGGGGTGAAGGAGAGCTGTGTTGGGAGTATGGTATCTTGGGGTCTTTCCATGTGGGGGATATCTGATCACCTGGGAGAACCTTGTGTGGGGTAGGATTTCAGGAGAGACACAGGAAATTTCCCTCATCTTTAAGTGCTCAATTAGTGCTGTAAAGGCATTTAATGTCTCCTCAAAGCTACCTTCATGTTCTGATGCCTGGCAAGACTGGCTAACCGCAGTTAAACCTGGAAAACCAGAGGCTACCAGCTTCACTAAAATATTTAAATTCCTGAGTCGCACAGTGGCTCAGTGGTTAGCGCTGCTGCCTCACTGCACCAGGTTTGATTCCACCCTCGGGTGACTGTCTGTGTGGAGTTTGCACATTCTCCTTGTTTGCGTGGGTTTCCTCTGGGTGCTCTGGTTTCCTCTCACAGTTCAAAGATGTGTAGATTGAGTGGATTGGCCATACTAGATTGCCCGTAGTGTCCAGGGATGTGCCGGCTAGGTGGATTAGCCATGGGAAAAGCAGGGATAGGGTAGGGGGTGTGAGTCTGGAAGGGATGATCTTAGGAAGGCTGGCGTGGACTCAATGGGCTGATTCTTTAGAAACAGTTCATTTGCTTGTCCCTGGTCTACCTCTGTTAAATGCAAACGTAGGTAGATTTCAGGCAATTTGAAGAGGGACTGCAAAATTAAAAATAACTATTACATCTGTCAAGGTGCTAGCCTATTCATTCTTAGCTGGCAATATAAAACATAATGTTCCGTCTGGATTTGACCTGAATTTCAGGTCTCATTTCATAAACTGAAACCCTGAGAAAACCACTTAGATCTCTTTTGAGGTCAACCTGCTCTCCTCACCCTCCTCCAGACACAAACTAAGCCAAGTAAGTTAATCATTTTCAAACGTTTGTGTATTAAAGGCTGAGATTGTCAGCTTGCATCCCAGTTAACAAATCCCTGAAAAGCTTGTGTGCATCAATCATTAAAGCACGTGTCACAATTTCAGCTCCAGGATTTATCAGAACAACGCCATCAACTTCTGCCCAACTCCCCAGGACAGACACCTGCTGAGGAAACACTGTTGGATGCTTTAAGCTTGCCCTCCGCTCCAGAGGAGATTGTGAAGCTGGAGATAATGTCAGCTGTGTCCGTTCCCAGCTGTGAGGACAGCAGAAAGTTAGCGAGTGTGGGAAACGAGGAGAAACCAAAGGAGATCGAAGGAATATTGAAAACACAAGGAATCAGCAAGTTGAATGAAATTCACACCCTGCAGGAACAGCCCAGGAAATGTGAGGTGAGAAGCCAAACTGCTACATTGGCGGAGAGTGACTCTATTCCAAGTGGTCTATTTGGAGAGTACAACACAGACAGGGCAGACGTAACCCAGGAGCTGGGCAGGAGTGAAGATGAAGTGAGACTAGCTGAGAATGATGCTTCAGAGAAACCAAACTCCAGTGAAATACAAGAGGGTGACCAGAGAGAAACAACAGGTGAATACAATATTTGTGCTTTATCACTTATTTCTTTCAAATTCTAATGTTGATCTTTGCATGGCATGCAATTTATCCTGAATAGCGGCTGCATTGCTTGAATTGTCCTCTATTCATTTCCCTTATAGACAGTGAGTTTTTCTTAATTCTCCCTCAGGATGTGGCAAGGCCAATTTTTACTGCCCGTCTTTGAGAAGGTGGTGGTGAACAGCCATGTGCTTCTGTCCAAATGCTGATTGCTTCCCCATTGTTGCTGTTAGATAGAGCTCCAGATTTTGACAAAGAAGGAGCAGTGATAGATAACAAAGTCAGGATGGGGTGTGACTTGAAGTGGATCTCAGATGTCGGGATATTTCAATGTATATACTGGGGAAATAATTCCACAGAGGCTGCATCATCTCACCAGATCAACCTTTTATTTTCATATGCATAGCGTTTGACACCAGTCTGGCTTCCTCAGAGCCATCTCTGAGTTAACAGAACCTCTGACAATCCTGTTTATATCTGTCAGCCAGGACTCCCTGACTGGGGCTGTTAACCTGGTCCAAACAGGGAACTCATATTCTATGAAGTCCATCTGGTTGACCTCCTTGCAATCACTACATTGCCTTTGTCCTTTTAGCTGGTTGGGCCATGAGTTGCTGATCTAGTGTATTGAGACCTTCAAAGTGGCTTTACTCTGACTCGGGACTGAAGTTCACTCTCCATGTGCAGTCTTTATTGGCTACTCTCCATAATGAGAACCAGCTTAGGTTCCAGGAAATAAGACCCTCCTAAGATGTTGAAGACACAAGATTGGAATCTGGCTCTAAAACCCGAACACACTTGTGGACAAACCAATGCACAGAGATCAATCTCTGCAAAATGAATGCAGTGGTTTAAAAAGAAACAGCTCAGACATTCTGCCACTAGCCTTCACCAACTGTAGCTACATTCCAGGTCTGATCACAGAGAATGGATTGTGGTTTTGTAGTTAACCATTAACAACTTTCTATCGATAACCCAAACATGATCATACCAGCAGGTAATTCAGTTCCGTAATCTCTAGAAATGTCACAAACAATTGTCAGGAATTATTAACAAGCTACTCAATTGAATGCATTCATATTGGCTGGGATTTTCTACATCGGTTCTGCCTGGTCCATAACATTCTGCCATCTATAATGAGTGCAGAAGGGGAAAACCGCACTCGTTAGTTGGTAAGGCCACAAGTTTTTTTTTTGCATTTTCAGTGGGAGAAAAGTAAAGATTGTAACATTGGAATTGAAGAAAGAGAATCTCCATACACATTCCTTAAGCAGGTCATGATGAAGCTGAGAGATGCCAAATACTGATGTCAGTTAGTGTGGAGGAACACTCAAGAAAGGCAATAGTCATACACTGAAGTAGGAGAATATAAGACAGTTTAGGGTCGGGGGGTGCTGCTGATTGGCATTGTCACTGGACTACTGATCCAGAGGTCTGCACTAACACTGGGGAGGCATAGGTTTAAATACCACCAGAGCAGATAGTGAAATCTGAATTCAGTTAACACATCTGAGCGTAATAAAAGTTAGTCTAGTGTTGACTCACATAATCACTCATTGTTTGTAAAAAAACAATTTTGTTTTGTTAATGTCCTTCACAAAATCTGCCATCCTTACCTTGTCAGGCTTGCATGTGACTCCAGACCCACAGCAATGTGATTGGCCCTCTGGACGTGGCCATATTAAACCACAGAGTTCAAGGGAAACAAATGTGGGCCTTGCCAGTGACTCTCACTCCCCACCAAAACAAAACAGTAATTGGATCATGTGGTTGTTGTGCCTCAAATTTCAGTCCCTGAAAAACAAGGAAACATTCAGGAAAAGGGAATGTTTCTGAGTATCGAAACTCTTAAGTTATGAGGAGAAACCAGTTATGAGGAAAATCTGGCTTTTCCCAAACTAAAAAAGGAGCACCTGAAAGGTGAGATAACCAGGCGGAGAGCTGGATGAACACAGCAGGCCAAGCAGCATCAGAGGAGCAGGAAGGATGACGTTTCAGGCCTAGACCCACCTGAAAGGTGAATTTATTTAAAGCAATAAAGGTT